>NW_026623459.1:1116681-1140814 GCF_030028575.1 Malurus melanocephalus
GCTTCCGCCGCTCCAGCCGCGCGTGCGCGCTCCCGGCGCCCCGGCGGGCGGGACCGCGCCCGGCAGGGAGGGAGCGGCGGAGGCACAGCCGCCCTCGGAACCCGCCCGGCTCGACCTTGCTGCTCCTTCGGGCCGGGGCGGCCTGGGCGTCTCGTCTCGGATGCGAGAGGCATTGGCGGGGCGGGCACGGCGGGGGTCTGTACCCTGCCCGGTGTAAAACCCGTGTGACCGAAACGCCTGTGGCTAAGCAGCGGCTGTTCCTCGGGGTTGGAGCTCGCTGTCACGGGCCCGTTCATGAGCGCAGACTTTGGTCAGCATGAGCCTTTCTCAGTCTGTCCTTTCTGCAGCATCCCCCTGCAATCCCTGACAAAACGTGACCGCTGCGGGTGCATGAGGCCTCTGCCTCAATCTCCAGACTGCTGCTAGGAGAATCTGGCCTCATAGTATGAAGTTGTATGAACTCTAGTAAAAACTCGTGCTAGCCTTCTTAAGAGATACTTATTTTTCCTYGTGTACTGCATGACCATGTTTCATGATAACTGAAGGGCCCCAGCTCGCTGCAAGGAGGAAGACATCCCCTACCTTGCAGATGAGGATCTTTTGTGTCTCTGAATCTTAAAGGCATTCATGAAGAAGAAAGGTGCCCCTTGGACTTTACATCTTTTGATGCAAAGACAGCATCAAAATCACAGTCCTTTCAACACCCCTGACAAAACCRTTCTGTTATCTGGCATCATAGGTAGCTGTAGCAAGACCAACTCCAAGGACAATCAACAAAGAATCATGTGTGTGGTGACTGCCATAGATTTATTGATGTTTTACAACATAATAGCATGAATATGGGTTACATAGAGAGTGGTCAAATCATGTATGTGAATGCATGGAAGGTATAAAAACCACTTGTTAAACACATTCACTGTGGACYGACCTGAATGGGATACTTCATGCTCATAAATAAAGAATTACTATTGTAATTCTGTGCTTTTCATCCTGTCTTCTCTCCTCCATCAGTACAGAGAGGTGCAATACTTTCATGATATTCAGGTACCCTGCTGTGCTGTGCCCCTTGCTCACATAGGGYCCTTAGGTGACCACAGAAGCCAATCTTTGTTTTAAAATGATAATGCAGACCACAAAGGATTAGCTGTGGCTAAGAGCCACAGACAGCTTGTAATGGACAAAATTTTCAGTGTTCCCAGCTGGGAATCATGCCTTGAGCACCCACTGCTGATGAACAYGTATGATCTCTTGGCTACCTAAAGGTATCCCATCTGTCTGAGTGGCATAGTTCCCACTGTAAATTGATGGGCTCTCACCCTGGAGCATTTTTCCTTTGCAATGATGGATGAAATGGATAAAGGGTAATTTTGTGAACACCACCAATGCAGAAAACGCTTCTTTTTTTTTCCAACCATATTCTTCCTAAAACTTAACCATAATGTGATTATTCTGGGAAAAAAAAATAACCCAAATAGTCAGGTTAGTGTTCAGGTAGTTTTCAAGCTTTTCTCAAGAATTTTGGACCTTGTTCTGGTTTGTATGTCCACTGTCTTCTGTTACACAGGGCAATTGTTAATGTTGTTCAACCTAAAGTTGCTTTGACCTGAATATAGATATTCATAGCAGAAACTGGAGGTTGAAACTGGAAGGACAAGGAAGTATGTTCCAGGTAAACCAGAAGAGAGCAGTTCTCAAGAACAACCTATATATCTCCATAGGAACAGGTAACACTGAAAATAATAGACATTAATTAGACTGTTAAAAACAAGGGGGAAAGAATAACTGAAAAAGTTGTTGTTTTATAAATATTTAWAAATATCAAAAAGCAGCCTCTGGGTCTATTCCATGACAAATTTCTTATATGTATTTATGCATGTATGTAAAAGACCTAATAAGCTGAGAAAACTTTTCACTGATTTGAAGAATAAATTTTGATGGGGGAAAAAACCAAAACAGTCAAGAAGTTTAAAGGAAACCATGGGCTTGGGAAGTATAATGGAAATATAAGCAAAGAAAATAGTATGATCAAAGAAAGCTTCATGTAGAATGAAAAAGAAYCAGTATTATTATTTTCTATTTGAATACTTAGATTTTACATTTCTGTAGTGTTATGCTGATAATGGCCAGTCTTCAGACCTGTAGTCTGGCCAGACAGGTTGTATTTTTCTCTTTTCTACTTAGGGATGCCCAGAGTGATCGCAGGTTGCGGAACAAGGGCAGTGGTCATTTCTGGCTTAGTTGGCAGGACAGCAGTCACTTTTTGTTAATGCTTTTTTTGAGGGAGCACATTGCTGGASGAAAAGCAGGCAGTTGTATGCTGGACTTTCCAATTGAAAAGTCTTGGCTTGTAGATGTTACCTGACTCTTGCCAGAATATCAGATCCTGATAGAAAATGAGTCTTTGTGGTGAACTCCACTCCTAATAAAAAACATACCTATGGGAAATTCTGACTTTGCATAATATGGATTTTACATAAAATCCAATATRGATGTATAACACAAAGATTATTAGAGGTCTGCAAAATTATTCACCTTTTTCAGTGCTGAATGTTGCACAATGGCRTAGAATTCCTCTTGGAGTTTCTGATGTCTGTGTTGTCTTGTTGTTGCTGTTTATAAATTACCACAGGAGCCACCAGCTGTCGTCCTATAAATTTTATTGGCACTCAGTAAATATTAAATCAGCCTGCTAAAATCAAGCCATGTGCAGTAACAGCTGAGGCTCTGCTATAGAGTGCACATGCAGGAGAGAGGTGTGTGATTCCCACGATTCTTACGGCTTATAAGCCCGTTGCTTCATGAGACTGCTTTCCAGGATTCATTTTGAGCTCAATTGTGCCCCTTGACTAATGTGCAGAATGGGCRTTCTTTGTGCACAGGTACATCCTGAGCTGACAAATCGGCCTTCTCAGCAGTATTTCAGTTTCTCAGCAGTATTCAGTTTTAGTCCTTCTAAAATGTGCAATTTTCCTGCAGAAACACTTCATTGCTCACTTTCATGTAGAAAACTCTAGAATGGGAGCAGAATTCTTGATGTCTTGAAGATCTATGCCATGAAGGCAAATGTCTGTGTCAATGAAACAGCATGCTGTAACAAAACCTGTTGTGACCCAGAAGTTTTGTCAGTCGCCATGTAATATACTGAGGATGAGGCTGTAGATGTCAAAGGAAGTTGTGTCTCAGGCTCAATTTTCTCTTTCTTCATAATCAGAAAAATCAAAGGCAAGGTATGTTTTCCATACGGTGAAGATACGGTGAAAGCTACTAATCCTGCAACCCAGATAAATTACATGGGGTATTAAGGAAGTAGTCTCTGTAGGTCTCTTTAGGGGTACGGGCAGTAGTCTAATTTAGGGTGTTAATTTTCATCTTAGGCACTTCAGCAGTGTGGCAAGTTCTGCTTGGATAGTGTCCAGCTGCAGATGCCCCAGTATTACCTCTTCAAATGCCTCTCCTCCTCCAAGAGTTGCTGTCTAAAGACRAGGCAGAGTAACAGACTGCTTAAATGTTCCACATCATTGCAATGTGAGATGAGATTGAAGAAGCTTCAGCAGATACTCCCTTGTCAGAAGAAAGCTTAAGTACATGCCTGCTCAGTTTGAACCACCTAACTGTGGGCTGCAGCCACCAGCAGAACATCAGATTAAATGACTGGTAAAAGCAGGAAAATGAAAATGCCTGAGAAAAGCCCATAGAAAAACATCAGGCTAGCCCTGACATTTTTTTCTTTATTATTATTATTATTATTATTATTTAGCTTCTGGTTAATTTTTTACTTTTCAAGTTAAAATTATTTTTGGGGATGCCATGGAGCCTGAGCCACTGTAAACAGGACAGTTTTGTTCTCAATGAGGATAGTTAGTCTTTTATGAATATTCTTGCAATAGGGTCAGYAGAATCCCCATTCAGTTCAGAATCCCCATTCTTTCTCACTTGAACAGAGGAAGTGTGCACAGGTGTCAGGGAATGATTCYGGGTTAACTGAAGTTGGGAGTTACATCCCAGATATTCAAGGAGTTAGATTTAGCACAATAGAAAATGCAAAATATTTGTAATTCATTACCAGTGTTTCCTGTTTCTACTTGTAAACTGTCTGATGGAGGACCCAAAGTAGCCCCAACTTCACACCTCTTAAAAATGCACCCTCTGCACAGCACATACTTCTGGGTGCATTGTGCAGGATTTGTTGCTCAAGATGGATCCCTACGAATCTGATGGGATTCAACCAAAAATCATCTAAGGGCTGGCTGATGTCATTGCAAAGCCTCTCTCAATGATTTTAGAGCAGTCTTGGGAATCCAGAACAGTCCCAGCTGACTGGAAGCTGGAGAATATTGTCTAATTTTTAAGAAGGGCAAGACAGAGGATCCCAGAAATCACAGTCCTGTCAGTCTCACTTCAGTGCCTGGTAAAGTTATAGAGAAGATTATTGTGGGAGGTATTTAAGACACCTGAAGGACACCGCAGTCATTKGTCACAGCCAGCAAATCTCCATGAGGAAAATTCCTGCTTCYCAAACCTGATTTCCTTTTATGACAAGGTAACACACTCCGTTGATCGAGGGGAGCCAGTGGATGTGATCCTTTGGGATTTCAGTAAAGCTTTTGATATTGTCTCTCACAGGATCCTTCTGGACAAAATGTGCAGCACAGCTGGATAAACACAACATGTGGGGGTGAGCAGCGGCTCACGAGTCGGACACAAGGGGTTACAATGAGTGGGGTGACAATGACAGCCTGGGGATCTGTCACTGGTGGGGCTCCACAGGGCTCCATCCTCAGCCCTGTGCTCTTCCACATCTTCATAAATAACTTGGATGCACGACTGGGAGGGACACTGAGAAGGTTCACAGGTGATACAAAATTGGGAGGAGCTGTTGGCTCTCTCAAGGGCAGGGAGGCCCCACAGAGAGACCTCAACAAACCAGGGGTCAGGGCAATCACCAGCCATGTGAAATTCAACACAAGGTGCCGTTTTTTGCACCTGGGATGGGGCAGCCCTGGATGTACGGACAGACTGGGGAGTGAGGTGCTGGAGAGCAGCACCATGGAAAGGGACCTGGGGGTCCTGGTCAGTGGCCAGTTGACCATGAGCCATTGTGCCCTGGCAGCCAGGAGGGCCAAGCGTGTCCTGGGGGGCATCAGGCACAGCATCACAGCCGGGCAMGGGAGGGGATTGTCCCGCTCTGCTCTGACCTGGGGCGGTCTCACCTTGAGTATGGCGTACTCTTTTAKTCACCTTAATATGAGAAATATATTATTAGAGAGCGTCCAGAGGAAGGCAACAAAAATAGTGAAGGGCCTTGAGGAGAAACCATATGAGGAACACCTGAGTTCACTTGGTTTGTTCAGTCTGCAGAAGAGAAGACTGAGGGGAGACCTCATTTTGGTTGACAGCTTCCTTGTGAAGGAAAAGGGAGGGGCAGACTCTCTTCTCATCTCTGTGGTGACCAGAGACAGTAAATGGCTTGAAGCTGAGTCAGGGGAGGTTTAGGTTGGACATTTGGAAAGGTTCTTCCTCCAGAGGGTGGTTGGGCTCTGGAAAAGGCTCCCCAGGGAAGTGGTCACAGCATCAGTCTGACAGAGTTCGAGAAGCATTTGGACAATGCTCTCATGCACATTGTGTGGCTCTTGGGGAYAGTGCTGTGCAGGGCCAGGAACTGGACTCAATGATCCTTATGGGTCCCTTCCAACTCAGTATACTTTGTGTTTTTGTGATCCTAAACAAGATTATGCAGCTGTACAGACTGGCAGAGAGCTTCTATCTGAGTAAGGAGTTTTGTTTTGGTCTTGCAGCAAGGAATGAGTGAGTACATTTAGGAAAAAGCACTGCAAGAGATTTCACCACTTGCCAGTAAAATCTAGTCAGCTGAGAACCATGGGGTTAGTCGTGAGTGTTTCATAGATGGTGAACAAAGTACCAAGCACAGCATGAAGTGCAGCTTCAGAGACTTTTCCCTGGACTATATGGTTGTGCAGAATTCTGTAAGTGTTTGATGTAACCCTGGTGTTTGATGTATTTACAGGCATGGTTGCATTAAACACACACTTATAAGTATAGCCTGGAGTGAAAATTTATTTTGCTAAAGCAATACAAAAAAAAAAAAAAAAAAAAAAAAAAAAACCAAACAAACCAGAAAAAACCCAGCACTGTTCTTCAATTGTTTTCTACTTAAAGTACACCCATTTGGAAAAGAGACAGTAGGACAAATGAAATGGCAGAAGCATAGAGATTCTGCTTTGGAATTGATCTGAATTTTCAGAGAGCTCTGCAACTATTGCTTAGTCTTGTTCTGTGAGATAGGTTTGCACAAGGAGTGCTCTAAAATAGGTCACTTACACTGTTAGCATAGGTGCACTGGAAGAGCTTTCGTTACAGAAAGCATGCAAGCTCTGAGCAGACAAAACTAGAGTTTGTTGATATAATGTTACTACTGAAAGCATCCATGTAGTGTTACAGATCATATCCCTCACCTTTCTGATCCATAGTGTTCTGCTTGTAGGGGCCATCACTATGCTGAGAGACCAAARTCCTGTTAGCCCCTGGATACAACATTTTCCTAATATGGATTTTTTAAAGGCTGAGAAATCTGATCCAATTAACACATTGATTGATTTTGCAGAATACTGTGCTAATTACATGCAACCAGTCATTGCTGGGTTAATTAAACATGCATCCAAAAAACCTACAGCACTAATCTAATTAGCAATTACTACAGCTGTCATTACCTCTTTTCACCTATTTTTAAGCTGTGTAAATTCACACTAAGAATCTCATCCTGTGAACTCCTCACATGAACAGCTTTCTTTGACTGCAATAATGCTTCAGCATGGAGAAGGGGCTTTAAAAATTAGGCTGAATACTTTGCAGTCCACAATATGATTTCAGTTCAGCCATCCTCATAATAAACTCATAGCAGATTATTTCAAAATTACAAAAYTGGAAGATTTTTCTTTTTAATTGACACACTATTTTACTGGGAGCATATGTAGGTCCTACCTTCAAGTGGTTATCTGTAAGTATCAAACCTAAAAACCTATTTGCATTTCAGAAAACAAAAAAGAAAATGTGGATGAACATTCTTATTTATTCAGACAGCTTTAAAACATGAGTCAAATATTCTGAGTAAAACATCTCAGAACACTTCACTTTTTCAGATTTGAAAAAAAAAAGTCATCAGTAAAGAAAAAAAAATTGAGCACTTTAATGCTTTATGTGCTTTTCTTCCTTAGGCTTGATTAAAAATGAACACCAGTTTTCRCACATAATACAGGGGTTATAAGACCTTGATAACTAGTTACTTGGAATGACATCATACATCATGCTATAACATATAAAGAGTCATATATAGTTACACATCAGTCCTTCATGTAAATAAATAGAGAGAAGACTTTCTTCTGTTTTAATGTGCAATTTTTATTATTTAAAAACAGGTTTATATATAATGAAAGGTTACTATATACTAATTTTCAGTTCTGAGTGATCTGCAGAAGCTTCAGATTCAGTATCAGAACATAATTCAGATGTAATTTTTAGTAAATATTCAACATGGTCTTTGCACTMCAAAGCCAAGCTGTACATATTTTCTGACAGAATAATAAGATATTTTTAATACCATTGCAATTCAAATACAAGGAATCATTTAACCAGCTCTTGAATGTGACCAGCTAAGTCAACAGTGATTTCCAGTACCTAAAAAAGAGCTGTGACAGTTTAASAACAGTGGCCTAGGTCTGAGAGCAGATTCCCAGAGGACTGAAAAAACCGGCTTAGAAAACTGCTGAACTCTAGTTGAAGTTCAGACCAGAAGCTGATCTGTCTGGTGTGCCACGTCTGCAAGAGAAATCCAGAGAGAAGCAGCTGGAGAAAGCAGGAAAGCCAGCAGTTTGGCTAACAGCTGCTGATGCTRTTGCCTAGCAGAAGACTCTGGCTCTTCCTAGAAGAGTTCTCTCAGCTACTGCTGCAAAGCTGTTAAGATATTGCTGTGATAATAAAGTCCTTCTCAAATTCTCTGTCACACAAATGCCTTTTCTTCTTTAAGTATTTCATTAGACTGGAAAATGTGCATTGTCTTTCCACAGTGAATTTAAATAATAACAACAGTGCATTAATCTTTGATATTTTCTGTAGGAGTATAGCATTTTTAATGTATTTTTCTTCTGTAATTGAATACTGAGTAAAAATAGAGGTGCAGAGTGAATGCAGGCATGTGGAAAAGAGAGCAAGTGATTTCTATGTCAAAATATCCTTTGCAGCTATTATCTATCTGTTGATGTAAATTGTGTGGGATATTAGTTTTCAATGAGAGCTGAACTCCAGCTAGGAGCAATCAGTATGGCATTAACTAGTCACAAAYTTTCTATGTACCACATGTCCCGCTATGTTTTACGCTGTCCAGCCATTATCTTGATGTAAAAGTGGACCTGTTTTTGCAGGGAACAGACTAAAATCTCGTCTTTGTTGCCAATCCATCTATATTGGCACACCCTGCAAGCAAAKGCAATGAGAAAAGTCAACATTCGGTTTTTCCACAATAAATCAAGTCAGTTGTTCAGCCTTTGCTTACTAGCATCCTAGAAACAGTAATAGGAAGGGTGAAAAGATTTTTAAAGTTTTCCCTTGTTAAAATAAGGCCTTTACAAATAAGCCTAGTAATTTCATCTCATTTTCCTTAGCAGCTGTAAGGAAACATCTGTTACATTTTATTACACATTTTATTTATTGTACAATTATGTACAGTTATTGTTGAAACAGAGATCATGTAGAAAGTCTACATTTTTAATACTTTTGTGTACCAGAGTGATGACAACAGGTTTGGGTTTTTTCATTGGAAAATTCTTACRATCAAGTTAATTGTGCTCATGTACATTTGCATACAAGTCTGACAATAGAGATCCAACTGCAGGGGTTTTAATCTTCCGAGTTTCACATTTACACTCTTCTACAATCATGATTTCTTTGACCACTGGAACAGAATCAGTGCAGTTGAGATCCAGGCGCTTCATAGAGAACTTGCTGGGCAAGCAATGAGAACAAAAGGTATAAAGATGATCTTCTGAACCAGGAACATGAAAGGAACTACATTTTCCAAAACAGAGATTATTCTGTACTGTTATCTTCTCACAGCTGTTATGAGTAACACCCTGAAACAGAAAGCAGTTTAAGGTTTCTGGTATAGAAACAGTCTATGGACTTCACTAGAAGGCATGAATAGAAAAAAAAAAAAAAGCACTACACTTTATTCTTAGAATAAATAGTGCACAGGCAACATGTATGTACATATATCTGTGTGAAATAAATTTAGTTCTGAATACTAAAAGACATGGTCCTTTACAGACTTGGATTACAGAAATACTGAGAATAGGTGGTGACTTGCAAGGAATAGAGCACTTTTACCCATACTGTTTGCTTGTCTTGATGTTACAATATGACAGAATGGCTTCATCTATGCATGCAATTTACCAGTCCTTGGTAATTCTTAGCAMAAAATTAAACATAAGCATCAGTTTTATAATTAATACAGGGAAAAATAATTCTGCTTAGCTGTAAAAAAACAACTAGCTTCTCCTGTAAATACTTGTCCTGAGACTGTATATACAAACACATCTGTGTGTGTGTGTGTGCGGGTGCGTGTGTGTGGGGGTGTGTGTGTATACATACACACATATATATCTATATCTATTGAGAGAGAGAGATTGAAATTCAGAAATAGTTGACATATATATTCATTGAATGAATAATTAGTCATCACTTCCCTGCTTACTTAGGCTGTGTCAGAATACTTGTGCGTAGAAATAATAAATAACTCTATGAAAATGGAGTGTGCAGCTTTACAGTGCTGCAATTTAGCAGTTTGCCTCATCAGACTAAGCTTTTTCATCRGTCTCCTTCAGCCACCTATCATGGCTGAAGTGTTCTGAGGCCCAGTGAAATAGGCCATGTGCCTTTAGCTGCTGATTACAAGAGACAGGGGAAAAGGCATATTTGTTGATCTTGGATACCTGCTCTTACCTGGGCAAAAGGCAAGGTTCTACAGTTTTCTTGGTGCATTTCATTGGTCTTGATTGGCAGGACAACCCCTTCAGATGCTGAATTTTTCTTTAACATGAAGTGGTCCCAAAATTTCTTGGCATCTTTTCTGTAGGGAAATTCAGACTCTCTCTTGCTGGAGTAATGGGGTGGAGAGAAATTTTCCTCTGGAGACATCTCTCTGGGTGCTGCCCAGGTTCTCAGGTCTTGGTCTGCATGGAGTCCTGCATTGGGAAGAATAAATCTGGACATTTTTTTCTCCTCTTTCTTCTCGTGTCCAGATGCTGTCTGTGGAATTGATACAAAAAAGCTTGGTACTCTCAGGGTCTCATCAACACCTACTGGGTTCTCGCTTACCAGCTCAGAAGAGCTCTGACTTTCAAATAAATTTTTGTCCCGGTAGAAAAAGTGCTGAAATAGCCTGCTGCTTTTCCTGTGATTTGAATTTCTCTGTGTCTCTGTGGCTCCAAGACACGAGAGCACTAACATCTGAAGGAGAAGCAGTGACATGATCCTGGAAAGAGCAATCCTGTAGATCTGCTACTGTTGCAGTGAATGCAGTATGCTAGCTTTATATTAGAGCCTAGTGTCAGATTGTGGCAGAGGAGAGGAGGGCTCAGGGGAGACCCTGGTGTGGCTAATTGCATTCATTTACTATAGATTACAATTATGATAGGGGAGTTTGTGCTAATGAAACTCTGCTTTCAATCTGAGTTATGTGTATTAGAAGCTCCTATCTAAAATCTAGTAACCCAGGATGTTGTGGAGGACAGAAGGAGTCGACAGGAGGAAATGTTTGGATAAGGTGTCTAGTTTAGGCTGAGGAATTAAGAAAACATTTGAGGTTGTGTATTAGAATGTTCAGTGTGGTCTTCATTGTTTATTTTGACTTTCCATTCCATATAGCCAGGGACAGTTAAAACAGGGAGTGTTATTTCATTACAATAGGAAAAGGCAATCTGATTAAAATTTGCTAAAACAGTAAGATTGATCTGGAGACTGTTATTTCAAAAGTTAAGTCTAACTTTGGTCTTCCGGATTTGGGATATGACCCAAGGTCTGCACCACTGACAGACTGGCACTCAGACAATGGGAGGAATCTGTCAGGGAGCACTAACCCTTGCTTCATCTTCCTCACAGCAGGTTTGCAGCTGCTGGGGTGCAGACATGTCACTGGCACAGAGCAAAAGGTCTCAGGGTGAAACAACTGCTTCTCATGTTCTCAAAGATTAACTAACAGTGCCACATCTTGTTCAGGCACCAAAACCACATGAGGCATYCTGTAAAGTTAGAAAACAAAAGGAACAGTTAAACAAAACATATTAGAAAATACAYATTTTATTATTCTAGTTATCAGTGTCTCAACAGAAATACCTAAAAACTACTAGACCTTAAAATTGAGGCATCTTTTGTAAAATTACCATGTTATGCAATGTGTATGAAAAAAAAGCCTGCTATCAGCATATAGGATATAGAGAAGTGTTTTGGGAGAAAGAAAAGTTATTTTTAATAAACATTGCAAGCAGTAATCCCAATGTTAAAATACTAAAAAGAAATTCTGCTTCAGATAATTGCCATTTAGTWATCTCTACACACTACTGTTTCTACMAAACTATCAGTAGACTCTAAAGTTTGTATTATTCTTGAAAATTAATTATTGTGTACTAAGTATATGAAGTTATTTGACTTTAATTTCCAGGGAATTAATTTATTGCCTAGAACTGCAGTTTGAATACTCACATCACATCTGTCTTGGCCATCAATTTGAACTGAATCAGCTGACTTTTGTAATTAAATTTCCTTGTATCTGATTTGTACTGGTAACAGTCACTCCGAACTATTCAGCAATGACAAGAACAGTATATTTTTAGAATTTTTTGAGAAAAAATCCTTTTTTTCCTCTTTTGTTAGTTTCTGGAGAGCCCCAAGACTGGGCTGATACTCAGACCAGTCAATATATGGTATTGTATTATATTGATACAGARGATCTGACACATTTGCCAATGCCTTTTAGACATGAAATCTGGCTGTTTGAAGCAAGATGCATATTTGCAGGTCATCTAAGTATGTCTCTGGTAATGCAAAGATAAAAATTAAGTAAGTGGTTGTTGTTGGGTTATTGCAGTGTTAAATGTTTTACAAGGAATGTATAAAAATCTTAGTATTGATATATATCTATAGACGTTGTGCTGCTAATGTTACATTGTAGTGCAATGGCAGTAAGAAAAAACTTATGCAAGATCAGAATATATTTCTGGTACATACCATTCTATCCTGTAACATAAAAGAAAAAAAAAAAAGTCCTTTGAGGGCTTCAGATGTAAATGCACAAGTTATTATTTAYGTAAGGGTAGAAAGACTGAAGCAAAGCAGTGTCAGCGAGTCACTCTGCAAACTTCTCTGCAACCCAAAGTCTGATAAATGAGCTCTCTGCATTTCTAGGTCAATCCAGTTCTCACTCCTGGGTTTTTTTGGATGGTTTCACCTGAGATCTGATGAGACCCAAAAGCAGCATGCCAGCTCTGGTTCTGCCAAGCCAGTCCATGTTCCTTCATGCATACAGTAGTATACTATGGCTGTTTTCCAAGAAACAAAGTTAGTAATATATGGGACCTGGTACATTTGGCATATTTTGTTCAATGTATAAATAGTGCCTTAATGTATTTTAAAATCAGCTGCCTATATACTGCAGAGGTAGCAGGTCTCTCCTCTTTTCAGTTTAGGCAAGAGTCTGCCTGAATTACAGGAAGACATCCCAGCTCAGAGAACAAGCTTGGAGAGCCATTCTAAAGTTAAAAATAGTCAGCATTTTCAAGTCTTTTTGTGGTGACATCAACTGCATAGACTAATAATTGGCTGGGATTGGACTGGGCACATACTCATTACATTCCAAATAGACCTAATCTCAGATTTCTACAAAGAAAACAATGCTGTTTCTTTTTCAAGACTTGTTTTCCTGCCTGATTACCCTTTCATGTAAGCATAGAGCATGTTTTCACTGTATTTTGGTTGTTAAATCTTGTGGCTATATGCAGCAGTGTCTTTCAAGCAGGCTTTGATTTGCCTTCAGAGTAGTGATTTATTCAGGACATTCTGTTTTCACTAGAAATAGTCACTGTGAATGTTTGCCCATGCTTTTAAAATTGTCAGGTCTATAGATGACAAATGCTATGCAAATGCAAAGTGGTATTATTTATTTGTTTCAAAGCTGGAGTTTTATTCAGTCATTACGAACATAAACTGAGTAATTTTCTATGCTGCCAGTTGATGCCTAAAAATAATTCTTGGACAGTGCTTGAAATTACTTGCCTTCTGTTGAGCTAAATAGTCTCATCATACTATGATTGATGATAAAACCATTAAAATGGATTTTATGTATACAGTCCCATTCGATACCTTATAATTTTCAAAACACATCCTATGTAGACAAACTTGTATCCTGATATATCTTTTACAGATCCCACATGAAAACCTCAAAATTAATGAACTATCACTATGCAGTYTATTCTCCAATAATTATATTTATCAAAGAAGGCCATCTGTGGTCTTTGTTTTACTGAGTTTCAGGGAAACAGATCACATACAGGACTCATGGGAAATTTTAAATTATGAAAMCAAGGGTCTTTTAACAAGTTACGTATGAACTAAACTATGTCTAGTTTTGTACCTCCAATTTTAGATATTCTACATCATGAACTCACCTCTGTTTTAAGTCATTTGTTACATTGTTTCTTTATTCACTCATTTATCTTTTCCTGTTCACATTTCTCTGTTTCTTTTCTATGTTCTGCCAACAGAACCAAGAACAGCATTAAGTTTCATACTATAACCAAAATCAAGGTGCTCACACTTTAACATATTTCTTCACATCTTTAGTGGGGCTGAAGGATGAGTGTCCTTTCATATGTATTGGCCCACGTTCTGATCACTGTAGGTACATACACAGGATGCAATGGGTGGTTCTCTGTTTTTCAAAWTGTTCAGACTGCTCGGTTTTGTGCAGGTGTTAACCTCCTGAAGCACCTGCTGAATGGTAGTCATATGTACTGCGTAATTGATGGTGTCTCCAATTCCAGACCCAGCCTGAGGAGTTTCTGGGATATGTGATTGATTGCTGCAGGTCACTAAGGTGTGGGACAGGGAGAAAAAGACTGGGAAGACCTGTGAGACAGGGAAGAAAGAATCTGGGCAAAGACACATTTCAGTCTTGCTCTTGATATTTCATCCTCATACATTGTTATGGATAATTTGAGAGAGAGAGTTTATTCAGTGAAGAATTTGACACCACGAACAAAATGTTTGTAACATAACCCAAGGAAGAAGATGCAGATAAGATTTTTTTATTAAAATAAAAATCAATATAGACATATCTTAAAATTCTCCTGTTTGAATAAAATTATATTCTTTTGCTTACTCTGCTTATACTCTTATACTTCAGATACCAGATGCTTAATCACAGACTCATGGAATCATTAGGATTGAATGGGACCTCTGGAGATCAGCCAGTCCAAGCCCCCTGCCAAGGCAGGCTCACCCAGACCAAGTGACACAAGAATGTGTCCAGGTGGA
Organism: Malurus melanocephalus; assembly: GCF_030028575.1. Taxonomy (NCBI): domain Eukaryota; kingdom Metazoa; phylum Chordata; class Aves; order Passeriformes; family Maluridae; genus Malurus; species Malurus melanocephalus. The sequence continues at coordinate 1,131,280 of NW_026623459.1, forward strand.
TTTTGAGCATCTCCAGAGAGGGAGACTCCACAACCTTCCCAGGCAGCCTGTTCAGTGCTCTGCCACCCTCAGTGTAAAGAAGTTCTTCCTCATGTTGAGGTGGAACTTTTTGTGCTTTAGTTTATTGCCATTGCTCCTYGTCCTGCCATTGAGTCGGGCACCGCTTTCCTGACACCACCTTTAATAAATTGCTGTGTACTGATGAGATYCCCTCTCAGCCTTCTCCACACTAAACACACGCAGCTCCCACAGTCTCTCCTCATGAGAGAGATGCTCCAGACCCCTGACCATCCCTGTGTCCCTCCACTGACCCCCTCCAGCAGCTCCTTCTCTCCCTTGTGCTGAGGAGCCCAGAACTGGACACAGCACTCCAGAGATGGCCTCACCAGGGCCCAGCAGAAGGGGAGGATCACCTCCCTCAGCCTGCTGGCCACACTCTTCCCGATGCAGCCCAGGATGACATTGGCCCTCCTGGCCACAAGGGCACTGCCAGCTCATGGACAGCTTGTGATCCACCAAGAGCCCCAGSTCCTTCTCTGCAGAGCTGCTCTGCAGGAGCTCAGCCCCAGCCCGTGCTGGCCCTTGGGGCTGTTCCTCCCCAGCTGCAGGACCCCACACCTGCCCTTGTTGAACCCCATTGGGTTTCCCTCTGCCCAACCCTCCAGCTGATCAAAGTGCCATGGAATGGCAGCACAGCCTTCAGGTGGATCAGCCACTCCCCCAGTTTAGTGTCACCAGCAAACCTGCTGAGGGCACGTTTGATCCCTTYCTCCAGGTCATTGATAAACAAGGTGAATATTGGAGAGTGGACCCAGAGCTGATCCCTTGGGAACACCACTGACTGCAGRCCTCCASCTGGACTCTGYTCCACTGAHTGTGACCCTCTGAGCTCTGCCTTCAGCCAGGTCTGGATGCACCTCAGAGTCTGTTCATCTAACCCACATTTCCTGAGCTTATCAGCCAGGGTGTCATGGCAGACAGAGTCAAAAGCCTTGCTGGAGTTGAGGCAGACAACATCCACTGCTCCTCTSTTGTTGACCCAGCCTGCCATGCCATCACACAAGGCCATCAGATTGGACAACCAGGATTTTCCATTGGTGAGCCCATCCTGACTACTCCTGATGGCCTTCTTTTCTTTTATGTGCTTGTTGATGACCTCCAGATTGATCTTTTCCACCACATTTCCAGGGATGGAGCTTAGGTTGACTGGCCTGTGGTTTCCTGGGTTTTCCCTGCTTTCCCTTCTGATGTTGGAATGACATTGACTTTCCTCCAACCATCAGGCACCTCTCCTCCATTATTTTTCAAAGAAGATGCACAGTACGCTTAGCAACAACAACTGCCAGCTCCCTCAGCACTCATKGGTGGATCCCATCAAGGCCCATGGATTTATGGATGCTAGTCTGCYTAACCCATCTCTAATGAAACCCTTAACAGCCAAGGGGAAATCTTCCTTTCTCCAACTTTGCTCTCTTGCCTCCAAGGTCTGGGGTTCCTGAAGGATGGCCTCAATGTAAAGTCTGAGGCAAAGAAAGAATTCAGTTACAGTGCCTTCTCTGTATCTTCCACCCCCAGTGTATCCACAATATTCCTATAATGCTTACATATGGCCTCTATCTTTTTCCACATTCCATAAATTTCTTTCTTCCATTTGAGATTTGCTAGAAACTCCCTCTCATCCCTGCAGGTGTCCTCCCAGCTTTGGTTTCTTGCTCATGGGGATATATGCACCATGAGTTGGGAGGAATGCTGAATTTTGACCTGCTGTCCTGGACCCCTAAATGCCAAAAAAAAGCCCCYTAAAAATAAACTCTATTGTGTTCTTGTCATTTAACTGTAGTGATATAGAGAACAGTATTRAAGTAGAATAGTTAGGACAGCAAAGTTACCCTCATTACAATCAGCACAGCTTCTTAAAGGGTAATAAGAGGAGAAACCTGCCTCTCTTCCCTGAAGATGACTGAGATTTCTGAGGGACAGTGACTTTTTTCTCATTCTTTTTTAAATCAATAAYCATATTAAAATCCTATAGACTGACTCAAATTCATTCTTGTATATCTGCTTGCAGGCCTGTAACTTTTCTTAGGTCTGTTTCTCAAAATAAACAGCATTATCTCTTTTAAAATAAGCAGCATTTTCTCTTTTAAATAGGATTAACTCATGGTACATATACTGTTATAGTATTAACTCAAGAATAGATCCAAATGGAGGAAGAAACTGAACCGAGAAACTGCATAGAGTAAACAGCACTGTAAGTGCATTTCTGCAAAGCTACAATGCCAAACATTGTAGCTTTTATCACTAGACAACAAGATTTTGTGAGATTTTGAAATAAAGAAATTCATATTCATATAATAAAAGAATTATATTTTGATTTTTTTTACTAACATACATTACAGAATTAAACATAACAATATATATAGTGTCCTAAATAAAAGAATTACAGTAATACTTGTGATGTAAATAATATAGAATCACAGCATTCACTGACTCTTATGCATAATTCTTCCAAAGTTATTTTCATAATTAGAGTGAATAAAGATTTGACATTCAATTAGTGTCCATGTGTGGAAAGAAGATCTGGAAAACTTTACTGATGTTTTTCAGACTGAATACTTGATATATATAAAATTAATAAAAACTCAAATATTTTAGAATATTTTGGTTCAGAAGAAGTGCTCCAGTGACGTGTTGCCTATCCCTTTTTCTCATAATTATTGTGTTTGAGTTAACTACTTCCCTGTCAAAATTGTTTGAAATATTGACATATTTGAAAGATATTTGACAGGGAGTGGAGGTGGTTAAAAGTGACAAGCACACATAGTGCTCACACAGCCCATTCCTCTATAGATATCTAACTACTACTTTATTTTCACTGATCATCTTAGTTCTGTTGCTCTTGGACATGGATATATGGATAGTTCTGGTGAAATAAATCCTTTGTTTGTCCAGAAAGGGACATCCATGTGTGAACACTAGAATTTACATGCTCCTTTTTCTACTTACARCATTTTTAAATATCCTTGGTGATTCTAATCCTCTAAATACTGATTTTTCCTGAAGTTAACTCAGAGTCTAATTCAAAAACACTGAGGCTGACAAAAATCCCCAAAGCTCCTCAGGACTGTAGGCGCATCCTTACTAAACTTCTTAGAAGCAATGATTTCCTATATCAACAGAAAAAAAAAAATTGTGTTTTCACTGATTTGAGTATGTTTTTTTCTTTGAACTCCAGTATTCTAATAATAAAAATAAAAGATGTTAAAACCTGTAAAAAAAAAAAAAATAAGGACAGAAAAATTAAAATTTATTAGTAAATAAATGTGTGGAATAGTTGATTGTATTGGAAAAAATTCAGCAGCCTTTCAGTTATACTTGCTCTGCARTATAACAATTTTAGTTTCATTAGCGTATTGTGTTAGATATAATTAAACCAGTAAACCATGCAGTTTGTACAACTAACACTCTGTTGTGTACTGAAATCTTCATACTCTCCAATCAATTAAAAGTAGTTCAAATGAAGTACAGAAAAGGGGAAATTTCCCCTACTCTAACAAAATCAAACCTGAGGTCACTGTTGTGTCAGATGGCATGAGTCATTTAATAGTTACTGATCAAGTAAGAAGCACCTTTGTCAAAATCCCCACTCTGATAATGATATCCCCACTCTGAGAACATAGTGTCATTCATTTATTAAATAGTTGGGAGAGGTATTTCAATAATCTCAATAGGCTTTATCAAATTAGCACCAATAAATTCTAAAAAAAANAAAAGCCCTAAAGAAATAAAAGGTTATGTCTCAGTCAGTTTTCCCTGGATTTCCAGAACATTCCATTAAGAGATATCAAGAGCGCTTTTTTAGATGCTAATTTTTTCTGTAGGGAAAACTGTCAGAAATAAAATCAGGTCTAAAATCAGGTACTCGGGAGTACTTTGTTTGGAGACAAGTAGTATGTCTATATTGATCTAGAAAACCCCTTAAACAAAAGCATTTGTGCCTAGCAAAAGTGCGTAGAAGTTTGCCGTAAATATTACCATGGAGATAAAAAGAGATAAATCCTGGAATATTTTTGTCTGCATCTGTTGATAGCAACAACAAAGGTGAGAAGGTTCTGTCCCCAGTACATTTTTCTCTGATTTTGCAATGCRATCATATTTACTGGCAACAGTCCTTTCAGGAAGGTTCTTTCCTATGCACATGGACTGTTGAGCTCCTCACATTTTGATTTAACTTGTCACAGGTAAGGAGGAAGGATAGTAACCCATGCATGCCAGAGGCAAGGAGGGGGAACATATAACCCCAGACAGTAGAGGTGATTCTGGTCCATCCATCTCTTGCAAGACTGAGATATTACTATGAAGAACCCCAGAAGGAAGTTTTACAGCTCTGGTGCAAAATTGAGCTGAAGGCTGGCTAAATAGAGAAGCAAGGGGAGGATTGCTGGCAGCAGGCAGGCAGATGGAAAGGATGGGAGTTCATAGGTACAGGGCAAATTGACTCTACTCAGTATGAAACTAACTGTCACGCACCCTGGCTCCTCTTGAGAGGAGCTTTAATTTTTTTTTTTGTTTGTTTTTTTTAGGAAGCCAATACCTGGATCCTCATGTTTTGGGGGTTTTTTTATAATTTTAAGGCTGGCAGTAAAAAGGACCAAAAGCAAGCTTTTGACAGGTCAAATATAAATTTACTATAATGTTACAAAATGGTTATATTGCAACTCTATAATGTCTAAAATAATAAGTTCTGGCCAGCTGTTTTTTTCCTATTAATTGCTGGGSTTTAAGCCTTTCTCAGAAATAAATCTGGATTTTTAAATATTRTTTTTAAAAACCTCAAATCCCTAATAAGTACTTAGATTAATACTTTTCAAAAGCCATAGCTGCTTTACTACAAAATATGTCTCATGATTACACTGGTTTATACACACATACAAATCCTATTGATGTTCATATATCAGTGAATATCCCAAGATAATATTCTAGGATTAAGTTTCCGTATTTTTTTTAAATAAATCATTTGCTATAACATTGAATTTAGAGATGTCCCATTATTTAATTACACTAAAAATTACAGCACTATTTGAAAAAAAAAAAAAAAAAAAAAAAATTTGCTTAGGAATGTGAAACAGATGCAACTCTGTGTGGGCAGATCCATTACGTTCTGAAGCTGGCCTTGGGAGGCTTTGCTCCTCTTTGGTACACTGTCACCAGCCAAAGTCCAGCCATTTGTGCTTTTGTAAGCCATTGTATTAGAGATCCTCATCCCCCAAGAGGATCTGTTTTTAGCCAACTGTCTGTCCTCATTTCCATCCCCAGCAGTCTTCCTCTCTTTGTGACTGCAGGGTAAAACTGAGGTTTACAACCCCTCCTTAAGAGAAAAGCAAATCAACTGACGTGGTGCTTTCTTTAAAARAAAAACTACTTTTACACAGAAATGTGATGAAAGCCTTGAGACCCCACTCTTTGGTATAAAAATATGTCTGAGTAAGTGACAGATCAAMGTCTCTGGGGAGTTTTCAAAACCTTAACCTGTACTTAATTTTTGCAATCTATCTCTATTCCTTGGTTAGAGGCCAGCTGCATCTGCATATCTGGCAGCACGTAAAATAAGACRTTCTGAAAATTAGGACAGTTCTAACTGCAGACAATATACTGAAATAGCATCAATGTCCATGTGCTTTCRGCAGAATCCTCCATCCATTACAACTTTCTTGAACAGACATAGCTGCTTGGTTTGACCTTTTTGCAGTCAGTTGCTTGCCATTTTCCTCGCTTCTGCACAAATACACAATTTCTTCCTCTCACTGGAAAATGGTAGGACCCTCTTCTCCAGTTCATGTAGGTTACAGATTCTCCTCCATTCCACTCCCAATGTCCAGGATTGACTTGGTCATTCAAACCTGTGTGAAAKCAGTAAGATTAAATCAGGGATGTTTATTGTCACTGGAGCCCGATGACAAGAGTCATATTGTTCTATATGTTCTTCTTCATTGAAAAATGCACACAAATTCATGCTGAGAGAAAAAAAAATCTGGTACAACAGAGGCAAAATACAATTTAGTAAATAATTAGGCCACTTGAATCACAAATAGGGGCCTAAGAGTAAAGGAAAATAACTTTTCTGCAGTAGTGTGTATCTAAAATGGTTTTCTTCTGCTTATGTCTATTACATGTCTGTCACCTCATAGGTTTCTCTTTTGATGCTTGAAATAGCAAGGAAAATATTAAATTGTGGTCTGGGCAGTATCAGATGCCTTCAGATTTCTTCTGAATATAAAAATCTGCAGATCTTTGTGGACCTTGTTTACACTGTCTAAATTAATATTTTTAAAATTAGCTTGTGTTAATTAGTTAGTAAAACATAAAACATGTATTTTCCCGTAGTCTCTGAGTTACTAAGACCAATATGTGTGGCATCATTTCAAACATGATACGTCTTATTAGGAGAAACGAAGATAAGAAAATTGGCATAACACTCTTGTAGTCTTTATCTTTGTCAGCAAAGCTTTTTCAGGTTAACAGAATAATACTGTTAAACATGRTCAAAAACTAACTGTATTTTTTAAAGTTAATTTAGTATAGCTAGTAAATCCRTCTCAAAAAATTACTAAAAGCTGATAATTGCAGTTCAGTATCAGAGAAAAAGAACCAGCCTGAGGACAGTATAGCAGAAAAAGGAGGGTTAGAAGAAAGCAATAACACTAGTATACAAGCTAAGGCAGTCATTCACAGAAAAGAAGTACTAGGAAAACCCGTCCAAATTATTTCTATTTCTTATTTAATGTAAAGTGGCTAATAAGAAATAGCTAAATCTGAAATGATGGARTGAAATGTTCTTTTAGCTTATCATCTAATTAATTCTTAAAACTTCTAACACAMGATGACACCATTAAATTAACCGTAATATAAATAATTAAAACAAAACAAAAGAAAAAGCTAAATTAGCRATAAAGTAAAAGTCAAAACAAAGATGAGATAAATGAAAGTGTAGAAGCTGCACCAGAAGTATTTTCATCAGTTTGTGTGGAAGCTTTTTATCAGCTTGTGTAGGAAAGGTTTCAAGACAAAAATGTTTCAAGTCCAGCAACAGGCACACGATAAACTCATCTTTTTGATTAAAACTAATAAAAGTGGCCAGGTAAATTTTAGCTTTTGGTTTATGCTTTGCTCTGAAATAGTAACAGCAGCAGAAATTTGATAATACAGTGTTTGAAAWCTGAGCTTGAACTGCTGCAGCAGTTTCTGCTTTTCAAGGTGCATAGGACCTATAATCTGCAGAGGAGGCTGGCAGACAATATACTTGCCTATCCAAAAGGGAATCCTCCCACTGAAGTCCCACAGCCATTGCATGTGTTGTTCATTAGTCACACTTGTTAGACTCCCCTGGTACCTAGGCTCAACGAGAGAGGACARAGTAATTAGCATTCCACAGAGTGACAGACAGCTTCCATCAGCTTATCAACAACAGGCGTTGATTCCAGTATAAAGCATATAAATAACAAGTCACAACTTGCTTCAGCTGTGCCTTAGGAAACCACAGCTTACTGTCACAAAGGAATAAGTACATGAAGATGAAATCTTAAAATTGTGGATTACTTGGAGGGGAATCAAAGCCCTAGTCTGATTTTTCTGAGAGAAAAGTTAAATCAGCTGGGTGACTGAAGGAAATGTGTACAGGAAATACGTGCCTCATAGTCACAAAACTGTTTTAAACCATTGGCACAATTATTGATACATTATTTTCCATAAAATAACGAACTTCCTACACTGAAATCCAAGTGTAGGAGMAAGATACAGTTTCACCTATTTGGTAGAAGAGAAGGAGATATCTTTAAAATCATGTTTTGACAAGACTGAAGTTTTGAATAACACATTTAAGTGGTAATGTGGTTATGAGAAGTAATAATAAAATCACAAAATCATACAATGTCCTGAGTTGGAASGGACCCACAAGGATCATTAAAATGTAACTCTCAGCCCTGCACAGGGCAGCCCCAAGAGTCATACCCTGTGCCTGAGAGCATTGTTCAGCACTTCTTGAACTCTGTCTGGCCTGGTGCTGTGACCAYCTCCCTGGGGAGGTTGTTCCAGTGCCCCACCACCTTCTGAGTGAAGAACTTCCTCATAATACCTAATTTAAATCTCTCTTGTCATAGTAACACATGCATTCTCTCAAACATTTTACGCATTTAGTTGTTTTTGACAATATTTGGGTTATTACATCATTTCCCTCCATTTCTTTCCTTCCCCTCTATCCCACCCCCTTTCTTTTTTTGTGTTTTCATCCTTTTCAATCTTGGCTTTCCGTTGAGACACTCTGGTTCTCCATCTGCCTGTGAACCTGCATTCAGTAAATGTAGATACACTAGGTTTCCCCATTTGCTCATCACAATATATTTGGTATCTGAAAAGGCTTTGAAAAGCAACTCATTCTTCAGAGGGTTGTCTGTAATGGTACARTTAGTTCAGATTGGAGAGTAGTTGTGGTGTGTATTAAGCAGACTATTTCTGAATTAAATCAATTCAGATTTATAAGCATAAGCTCTGCTGTGTTTGTACTTTTAGGATGTTCCAAGGGTGGCTTTGCAAACRCTAACCAGTGAGTGGCCTTGCCACTGACAAGCCTTCCAACTAGTGCCAAATATACAAACACCAGCAGGCTGCTCTWAAGCCATTTTGACATCAGGCCAAATCTTTAGGCACTAAGAAACAAATTACATTCGTCACATTTGCTGGGAGCTGTCAGCCCTCAGTCGTTCCACTTTCTCATTTATCCACCTTTGTGTCTGCATTGATATCCTATCACCTTTTTACATATCACACCTGCTGTTGCCATCCCTCTGATCCTGAGCCTCTGGTGCTGACATTTCTGTTATCCMATGTTTCTGACTGCCACTCAGTCTAAAAGTGATGCCAACCCCTTCAAACTCCCAGAATATCCCAGGTGATGGTTGATGGGGCCAAAGGAAAAAAAAAAAAACCCTGCTCATAAAAAATGTTTTAAGAGAACAAAAATACCACCTTTCAAACAGCWGAGTAAGTAAATGATTTTCTGAGGATTTTGCTAGTTTCATTACTTTTGACAGATAACAGAAACAGAAGATCACTATTGCTCCAGATGAAGTCAGAAGGCTGCCCTCTTTAAGAACTGAGACAAAAACAAGGCCTCAAAAATGGCATGACAGACTTGATTTCACTGTGGAGACCATGAACAGGTGTTGGGGTGAAAGCCTGCTGCCCAGTTAGATATCCATGCCTGGAGCTCCMTTCCTGTTACTACCCTGTATATCTTCTAAGAGTACTGATTCCATGGATTCCATATGATGCTGCATAAGCTAGGGAAATAGRAAAAAATCAGGTAAGGACGAATTCAAAGTAATAGTCCGCAATATTTTGCTCGGCCCCTCCTGCACAAAATCTGGACCACTCCTTAATCTGGGCTCACATGGTCAGAATATGAAATRAATTCATCGTGTTCCTGAGGGGGCATGCTCCTGCTGCCAAGGTCTCCTGCACTATTCCTGCAGGGCAGCCA
>NW_026623459.1:1141109-1180971 GCF_030028575.1 Malurus melanocephalus
GCTGGCCCATGCAGTCACAGCCACCCGGGGCAAGCACTGTGCAGTGACATGGGGCCTGTCGGGGCCACCAGGCCACCAGAGAGCAGCATGTAAAATGTCTCGCTGGCCCCTGCCTACACAGCCCTCACCCAGAGTGTGGCAGAATGGCCTCAGAACTGTCTGGTAGGGGTCGGGTAAGCCCTCAGGACACTCTGTGAAGGTGTCAGCAGGGCTCCAGCTGTGCTTCTCACCATGGTAGGAAGCGCCTGTATGTCCCAAGGGTGACATGCTCCCACCTTTCTGGGCCCATCTGCCAGGCACAGAATGTCCACTGAGCTGGGAGCAAAGCTGTTACATTGCCAAATGYTGTTGGAAAGTTTTGTCCAGGAAAGCAGGCCTAATTAATTCAGGATGCCCACCCAGGCTAACTGCTTCAGCGACAGGATTCCATTCACCTTCACAGTGACCATGGTTGCACTGACCAAAGTTGGCCCTCAGAAGAGGTTTGGGCATCAGTCTTTGTGGTATCACTAGCAGGTGAGCAAGAACAAAAATCAAGCATTTTATCTGGGTACTGTTTGAGGACACTCAAAACCTAGGAATTAAGCAATCTGCTCTAGGTAAGCATATCTTACTCCTGGTATTGATTTGATTTTCTTAGAAAATGTGAAACCAAAAAGCATCAATGCATGTCAGTAACTGCTCTATAATTTATGACATACAGGGGTGGTCTGAGCAATAAGTTTCAGATTTTTACCTCAATCCATGTACCAAAGAAAGACTGCAGCACTTTGAAAGGAAAGCACTGCAGTAATTATGTTATCTAATCTTTTCTCTGTCAGAGTGCTTTCTAAATACAGCTTGAGAAGCATATTACTGAAGAGAGAACAACTGTTCCAATTGTTACACCTAGTTAGGGGGTTTATGTATTGTAGGGAAATGAGAACCATCCTGAAAGAACATACCACTTCCGATAATATTACTTACTGAACCTYGAGGCATAGCGTCAGACACCGGAAATTACAAGATAATGTTATTGAAGGAGTTGTGTACACCTATCACTTCCTTAAGTAAATTATTCAAGATAAGGGCTTATAAAGCCTTATTAGGGAAAAAAAAATAAACAAAACCAAAACCAAACCAAACAAAAACCAACCAAAAGCAGCCACAACAAATCTACACACATCACTTTTTTCTGTGCTAAAATATCCATTTGAAATTGTTCTTGACTGATTTAAAATTTTTGTTATTGAGTCAAAAGCGTCTTTTATCTTAGAGCAGTTGCACAAAGTAAGGAAAAGATTTTGGGCAGCAATTGATCTTGAAGTATTAGCACAAAGACTTTACTGATTTTCCATTAAATTATCCAATACATTTTAGAGTCTTGTACCATTTTGGTCGATTTTATATCAGCAAAATATGTTTAACTAATATGAAGATCTCCATAGAGCAAAACATTTTATTTGAATTGCTGTAGTAAATCCAGTCCTATACTGATATTGAAGGGGGTGGGTGGAGACTGAGAGGCCATGCTAATCTCAGTCTTTTGTTTGGTCACCTAGGGAGTTATCCCAATGCCTTGAAAGAGGTGTCTGGTGTTGCTCACAACACCTCGTGGTATTCAGAACATTCAGATGAGAGTGGCAGACATGATTCAGAGCTTGCAGGAGCCCTGCACTTCCAGACTGGCAGTTGAAAGTCATCACACACAAGGCCTTTAAAATTGCTCTGGGTATCTGGATCCCTGGGCTGGAGTTTAATAACATGAATTAAACCAGTACTTAGAGAACCAGYATCAGGAGAGGAGAGCTGCTGTTCTGCTTTGCACTAGGGAACACTGAGCCATCATGAAGGATCTAATTTATTACTTCAGATGTGATTCTGCCTGTGATTCCCAAGGACTGAGCCCACATGTAGCTAATATAGTACTACTAAACAAAATAACATGTCCTGCCTCAGCTAGCAGCAAAGGACCTGAAATCTAATCATTTGAGCTTTAATTACATGTTCAGCTTCAAAAAAGGAAAAGGTCTAACATGATTAGTAAGGCAAAAGACACAACTGTGGGTTCTGTCTATSCAGTGCTTCCATCCCTTCAGTGGCAGCAGTGAAACCATCTCACATTCAAGTGAGCCCTCCTGTACTGACCCTTGGGGAGTTCCTATTGGAACATGTTCCTATTGGATAAACAAGACATGTGGCATAAATCATCAAAATTGTTTCTAAATCAGGCTGCTGTGGGATCACTCAGCCATAATATCCCCCAGATGCTTCCCTTCACATTGCCAAGAGCCTCTTTACGCATACAAACAAGGCTAGAAAAGTGAGTTCTTAAACCACCTTTCTCTCCAATGTATCAGAGAAGGGTTAGAAATAATGCAAAATTTTCACAGCAATTAACTRAGATTTCCCTGCCCCCTCATCCTCAGTTTGACACGGACAAACAGAAACTTGCATATTGTAGCCACTCGTCAGGAAAGTACATATTTGTGTCTGTTTCTACCCTTGCATATGGAAATTAAAGGAAAGGGTTGTATAGCACCTGCAACAAATGGATGTAATGTATGTCTGTAGAAATTCAATAAGGTCTGCATTAGTCCATGCATATACAGYTATGTCCAGACTACATCTGCTTCCACAATAAATTGATAGCATTACTTTGATAGAACAGAATCATAGAATATCAGGTCCAACCCTTCTTAGCAAAAGCATGGTCCAGACAAGATAGGCCAGCTGTACCTTGAAACTGTCTTATATTGGGGAATCCACCACATCCCTGGGGAGATTCTTCTAACGGATGATCTCAYTATGAAAAAAATTTTCCTTGAGTCTTACTGGAATCTTCCCCAGAGTAACTTGTTCCCATAGCTGTTCATCTTTTCCATGGGACTCCTTGCAAAAARGAGTCCCCATCTTCTTTGAAGCCACTCTTCAAATACTCTAACAAATTCTCTAACACAGATAAGGGCACCCTAAGCCTTCTTTTTTCACATGGCAGCCTTTATGGTCCTTTGGTCACCTTCGTGGTCCTTCTCCATACACTCTCAAGCCTGCCCACTTCTGTATACTTTTTGGATAGCCTGTTCCCAAGTCCATCAATTCAAGATAGCAAGGTTGTCTCAAAAAGGGTAGGAAGTTGGTTACTTGGAGACTGTTAGTGAATCAACTTTAACAATGCTTGTGCTCTTTTCCCTGTTCTGTACTATGGAAATTCCAGCAAGATGAATAGTAGCATAAAATGATGCCATTTTTGCAGTAATATTATTTTTTCAGGAAAGGTGGCTGATTCACTGAAATTAAGTTCTAATATTTTCATTTAATATCTAATGCTTGTKTGATCTCTTTAAAATGGAGGACTGACCTCTATGCTAGTTTTGTTTCTCTGCTGGAAACATTTAGTTATCAACAGAATTAGTATTAATAACTGAAACACTATAATTAGTGATGGTGTTGATTGCTGGAGGTGCTGGGAAAAAGCACAATTTAATATGTTCTTGTAACACATTTCACCGTGTTCCTGGAATTGTACTTTTGTAAATCAGTTCCAGGTGTTCCATTTACYGGGATAAGTCTTTCTTAATCTATGCTGGTATGGCTGAATTATCATCATCCTAGGATTCATTTCCATGTGGATTCAGTGGCATGCCTTGATTTTTTGTGTGGTTTTTCTGACATTGTCATTTAATTACTCTTGCTTACATTTATTTACTTTTATTCAGTTTAATATCCATATTGCACACTATAGCCTTAATCAAGAAGTTAGTGCCTGCAAAAAATATGGGTCACCAAGAGCACASTCTTTTAGGAGATTCAAAATACCTCCCAGTAGAGTGTTGTGTGGTCCCAAGGGATCAATTAAATGTTGAAGCCTTCAGAAAAAAAAAGAATATTAAAATATTCACAATTTATAGCTTTGTTTGCTAACAAGTAACATAATAAAAGCAGGTAATAACAAACAATTTCAGGAAATTTTAATTAAACCAAGTAATAACGTAAAATTTGGGCTGAGCTCACAAGAGCACTAACATTTACATTTTAGTAAAGACTATCAGCTGGGAGGTATTAGAATCAAGACTTTTCTTTTGCATGTTACCAAGTCAACATAATCTGGCATAACTGAGTGGAATGAATCAATGTTTGTTATGCATGCTTGGCCATGATTCACGTTTCCAACATGTCCTTCCACTACTTATGGAACATACTCTGTTTCTATCATTTCCGGTTCTTCCTTGTTTCAATTTTCCTTTCATGAAGTAATGGAGAGGTCTGTTCAACCTCCTCCTATTTTTTCAGAATGTTTTTTAACCTGGTGCTCACAATTCRGGACTAGGTACATAGCCTGCCTATCCTAGGACAAGCTTCATGTTACCAGAGCTAACATTTCTTCCAGCACTATCCTTGTACTCTTAAAACTAAAATCCCAATGCAAGGGTCCAAAAAGCAAGAGTGGCAGGTTTTTTATTTGTCTCCAACTTTGAGACAACTATCATTAGAATTAGTGTTGGTTTTAGTATTATTATATCCTTTAAAAGTCAGAAATGTACTGTTAAATTGAATGTCAAAGTTTTCAAGTAGTTAGAGAATCTTCAAAGCTGCATCTTCAGAAGAGTATAGTGAGGCACACAAGAGCTGGCAACATTTTTCCATTGCTGTTATCATGTGGAGGTAGAGCCAAGGACTCTTCCTTGTAAGAGAAGATGAAATTCTGAGCTTTTACTGTATTTCTCTTCTCCCAAACTAACTCTCCCATTAGGAAAGTATCCTCACTGCAGATGGACAGCTTTGGGAATTYATTCTGTGTTTAAGATAGCCTCACAACCTGAAACATTGTGAGACTAAYATTTTTATCTTCCAACAGGTCCGAATCCCAGGACTTGTTCAATTTTTTGGAGAGCAGAAAAACTAAAGCTGGGCTTATCCAAATAAATTTGGCCTCAAGCAGTATTCAGCTCAGGGCAACAGCAGTGCATAGCAAACACATGGAGTTCTCTTACTGTTCTCTGCAAGCCCGAGCAGCAGTGTTCCAGGTGACCTTATGATTCACTACCAGGAAGTAGCAACTACCCTCATGATAACTCCATCCAGAGGGACAGTTCTTCATGGATACCTCCTAAAATAAAAGAGGAAAAGACAAAACAGACTTCTGTCTGTGCACAGAGAGTGCCCAGAATTAAACTGAGCGTGAATTTTGGTGTGTATCAATAAAGCTACAACATTGTTTAAAAGTTTTGAATACATAATGCCTGATAGAAAAGCCTACAAGTTATAATTAGTAGCTTTAATAGTGACAGTACACTTCAATTCCAAAAACCTTCTAAAGGTTTTTTATTAGTTTGGATGCAATTTTCTGTCTCGTGCAGTCCATGCAGGGAATGCAGTGCAACAAAATTCAGCATGACATCTTAAGTGGTGAAAGGAATGTATATCCAGAATACTTAAGTAAGCTTATTTTACTAACTTCCACCCATTCTCTCACAAACTTCATTCACCTACTGCATTATGTCCACATTGTCACAAGCACCAAGACACTAGTGATGTCCACAGGAGCACCTGTGGATGGCAGAGAGGAAAGSCAACCCCAACAGTTAAGTCCTTGTCATACTTCTGGGAAAGTTTTGTTCTGCTGAAGGCAAACCAGACTCTGGACAACACTTATTCCCTCTTCAAGTAAATAATAGCTACAGGAAGGTCCTTTGCTTTAGGGTATCACGATCATAGACTCCATACTTGAATTTTGATACATATACATGGCTACATTTTTACCTTGCTTTGGGAATTCCAGAATTTCCATGTCATCCCATCACACTGAAACAGCTTTTGAGTGCTTTCTTCATAATGCAAGAGACCCTTTAAATCAGGTGTGCAGGCCTTTTGAAAAGAGTAAAAGTCCTGGAAAGAGAAAATGTCATTTGAACATTTGAAGGAAAATAAGTGGAACAAAATAAGYGAAATGAAACAGATTAATTAGTTCTTATATTAAAATTTTATGCCATGAAAACTCTTCTAGGTGTTAAATCATTTTGGAAAACAGCACGACTGAAAACAGATGGTGAAAATGCCCAAGGAAGGAAAGGTTTCATACCTTATGTCTCGATCTTGGTTCAGATGCAAGTTCTGCTTTATCAGCCTGTGGAATTTCTGTCTTGCTAGAGGACATGACATTTATCTGTGGTTGTGCCTTCTTGTTGGTTTCAGCTGAGGAGGTGTCATCCTCTATTTTGAGTGATACAATCCCGTGATACTTTATTTTATATTATCATACACACAAGAAAGAACAGCAGAGGAAAAGATAGGGTTAGTACATACAGGCAACTCTTAAATAAACTAAATAAATAATAAAAGATACTTATAATACAAATTATCAAATACTTGCAAATCAAGGGAAATTATACCAAAGAAAAAGGAGATACATAGAAAAATAAAGGATTGCTCATAACAAATTATTTAGAGTGATAAAGCCTGAAAAGAACAGAATCAGAAAGAAATCATAGAAATGTTTAACCAATACCCATAATACTCTTACTTTGAAAATCACATCTGTTTCATTTCTAAATACAGATGAAGGACGAACCTGAAAAATGTAGAACAGCAGAATGAGATGGGTATATTCTTGCATTATAGAAAAAAAAAAAAACCACTTCATGTAACATTTACAATGAGGTTATAAATGATGCAGAGCATGTCTTGATTTTCGTTCTTTCTCTTCCACAATAGAAACATATTACTTCTGAAAGGAGCCATTAAAAAGCACAAATTACAAGTGTAATGTTCAGTGTTCATAAAAACAGATTCCAATAACTTTGAAGGTCACAATAGTAGAAAGTTATTAAATACCCAGCTAACCTAATATAGTTTAAGCAGGAAAATCAGTGGACAAGTTTTAAATAATTATTGCCTGTTTATATAAAACAGTATTTTCAGCTTGAGGACTTCAATACCATATGTACGTTTCTATAWATTTGTCTGGTTCCACCAAATTCTTTCTTCTAATTTACCCATAATTTTTACAAGATTAGAAGCTTCAAAATTGCTGAAGTTGCTTGGTGCCTGTTTCCTCCCCTCAGCCTTGTGTCTATTCCTCTCTTGCATACAGGGATCCTCAAAATCAGATTGTTTTGGGGTTTTTCTTTAGAGTTTTTTTTAAATAGTACTCAGGTCTGACTCAGAGCGAACTCATGTAGTTTAAATGTATTGAGTGTTCAGATAGGATTGCTGAAAAATACGACAATTAAATGAAGACATAACATCACAAATCAGTCTATCACTGAACTACAGAAGCRTCTTACTATTCTGCCATTTCCAGTTACTCTCAGCCTGGTCCTTGACCGATTCACCAAGCTGTGCTCCTGCTGCAGGCCCCCTTCATGCTCTCTCATCCCTTTGGAAGGAGGCAGTGGGATCCCTTCCAAGTAAACATTGCCAGGTCTGGAAGGTGCTGAGGACCCTGAGGAAACTGGAAAGAGCGTGCCTCTCCCCCAAAAGTCATGCTTGCTTTGGCCAGAAGAATGGGAATAGCTGCATTGACCTGAAAGCATAAAAAATGGCAGATGGTCAGTTCTAGCTGCATGAGCAGATAACTGGTCACGTTGACATGGGCACATAAACAGCTTGTCCTTAAAAGTCGGATGATTCTTTCACTTGATGTAGCTGATTTGCTGTTTGTTCTGTCACCTCC
The DNA here is from genome assembly GCF_030028575.1 of Malurus melanocephalus. Classification (NCBI taxonomy): domain Eukaryota; kingdom Metazoa; phylum Chordata; class Aves; order Passeriformes; family Maluridae; genus Malurus; species Malurus melanocephalus. The sequence continues at coordinate 1,148,764 of NW_026623459.1, forward strand.
TTTTCTGGGGTTATCTATGACTATAACTGCAGCTACTACCTGTATGTTTTTATATGTGGTGCATCTATCTATCCACAGGTTAGAATGTCAACCAAGAATCTGCTGAAAATACCTGTTTTCATGCTAATACTGGGGTTTGAAGTTCTGGGTTTTTTGGTCAGGGATATACAGTTATTTTTAACTGCTATTGGTGATACTTCCTTTATATTCAGAGAAAATTCTTTTTGGAAACCTAGGACACTGTTGTTTTGATAAGGCCGTTGTGTCAATTAGCTGCTGATTTACACTAACCTGAAGCCTAATTCGTTGCAACATGGATATTTAAAATATTGTTTCACTAAACACCAGAAGGAAAAATACTCTTCAGCTGTGACAGAACTCAGTTGCTTTGCTAGTTATTTCTATTTTTCTAGAGTTTTTTCTATGTTTCTGTTTCTACAGTTGCCTCTTTTTTTGGTGTGATTTTAGGCACACCACATTTGATCACTGAAAAAGACATAATAGTGCTCTCTTAAAAGCCTGAACTTTGTAATGATCATTGCTGTTTGCTGTAAAGTTGTGGATTGTAGTTTTTAATCATTGGAAAATATATTGCTAAGAGATTAGTTAATTTGTTGGGTTTCTTTTTTGAGAGGAAAATAAATCTCTTTTACAGGGCATGCAACAACTACTAAATTATAACTGGAAAAAAAGTTCTAATGGAGCTAAAACAAATTTTTCCCACTTTAATAAATGAGAACTGAACTCATGTTGTTGTGAAAAGTGGTTTCTTTCCTGGCACTTTTCTCATTTTGTGCTCATTGCTTTCTCCATGCTGTGTTTCCTGAGAGGATGCATATGATTGTGTGAGAAAATAAAGGGTCTGCAACTGTCAAGCGTGTCTTCTCTAAAAAGAAATCAAGCAGTTTGATCTAACAGGGAGTGTTAGGAACAACTTGTGGTTGAAAATAGGTAGATACTTAGCCAAGATTGTCCCATCTTCTTAATCATGAAGATCAAAAGAGAATACCTCCTTTTGAGTCCAAAATTTTCACTACAGCTTTTGTCCGTGTGCCAAGAACAGCATTCACAGGGGAGTTCAGAACTACTTCAAAGACTTCATCATCTTCCTCTAATCCATCACAGGTAATTGCTATATTCCACATCTTGGTTGACACTCCTAACAGAAATAAATATTTTAATTACTCTGCAAGTGCTATTTCAATCAATCAGGATGTCAAAGAAATATATTAATTAACAAGTCAGCAGCTAGAACAGAATAGATTGTGTTTGCTATTCTGTTCCTACCGACTGACTAGACTCCTGCTGTTCTTCCAAATAATATTAAGTTTAAATTTGTTCCTGGGCAATGATGACTCAGTTGAAGTGCATACACTGTAACAAAAAGCTGCTGTAGATGTGCAAAATTGCACTACATTACATAGATTTAGGACTTCCACTGCAGTTTTCAAGAGAAAATGTATCATAGCATTTTAATCTTAAAAGCCTAATTTTAGAGATGGGACAGTTACTTAAAATGCCTGCAAATGAATCAAAAACTGTGTAAGATTGAAGTGCAACCTTTTAGGTTTTTAAGATTTTAGACAAATCTTACAGTTGTTTTTCTTAGTTCCTTCTCTGAGTAACTTCAGGCTTGCATTATGAACACCTTGAATAACATAAATTTTACTTGGTTTTGTCTAAATTTGACTTGGGCTGGACTTTACCTATGATGACTGAAGTCTTTAAAGCATCTCACAGCTCAGCTCAGGGTGAGTCCTATCCAGCCTAGTTGCTGGGAGATTAGGATAATTTCAACACTTGATATTTTAACTGATGTAAGAGGACTGTAGTCCATCTCATGATAAGTAATAATGATACCAATTCACTAAGGAAGCACTTCCAGAAAATGAGCCCAAATCTTAAATACTATTCCGCTTCTCTATCTACAAATATGTAATAGATTGCACTCTCCAAAGAGTTTACTCTTTCAAAACCAGTGAATTAATTTTAGAGTTATTCAGTGCCCTATTTCATACCTGGATCAAACTGAACAAGCTTGGAGGGAGTCACTCTAAAGTCCTTTCCCAGCCTAGCAGATATTTCATTGACCTGAGAAGAAATCAAACAGTAAATTCCATGCCATGATCCATTTCACCAAACCACTGAATTCTGCTGCGGCCGAAGGTACTGTGCATGTCTCAAATACACAGGGCAACCCATACATATCCTCAGGCTGGAAAAAAAAGATAAAGACACAAAGAATAAACTTTGTCATGTGCCACTGTCATTCTGTCCTTCCTCATGGCTTGAAAAAATACATAATAAAAAAAAATTGCTTATCTTATGCTTTTGCTCTTTCTCTCTCAGATTGACAACACCAGACAGCACTGCTGTTCACCATGCCTGGGGACCCTACTGTAGCTGGCTCATGGACAGGCACATCCTGTCATCTCAGAGAGCAGCAACAACGTGGCCACATTTTCCTATCTGGCCCCTTGTGATAGCTTGAAAGGAGCATTTACACACAGAGCTGTCTGTTATCCCCAAAGACGCATTAGGATAGACATGAACCCTACACATGTAAATGTAGGGATTCCAGCAACTCCCTGGATTTTCATAGGAGACCACCAGAGGACATCAATTTCCACATTGGGCTCTCCATGCCAGAATCAATTTCACTGGTCTGTTTATGCAGGTGATTTCTAGAGTAGAATCACTTGAGTCTGTGAAGGATAGGACAGGATGGTGCCTGATGGAGTCAGTAACTGACTACTGAATTCAGTAGAAAAAAAAAATCAAAACCATGTTTCTAATTAGGGCTATAAGCCTGAGAAACTGTGAGGGGAAAAAATAGTGTTTGTCTAGCAAGAGGAGATGATAAAATTCTGGAATTTCCATTTTATGAGGAAAGATAAAATCTGTGAAGCCAAAGCGCACAAAACGTGTTTTACAAAATTATAACCTGCAGCTTTCAGTCTAGTCTTTTTGACTGAGGATTTTGGGGGTTTTCCCAGGCTGTGAGCAGTAATGGGAGAAACAGGGAAGTTTGCCATGGCTGAAAAATTGAGGCCCCTGCAGCTCCCGGGTTCCACCAGCCTGAGAAGGCAAAACAGAAGTCCCAAGGCCCAGATTGCCAAAACCTGGATTTTAAAGGGCCAGATCCTGGAAACCAAGTTTCTGAGCACAATGCCGGAGGAAACCGCCTGCTCTGGTTTTTCATGAAAACTGAAATACTGCTCTAAAACATTCTAGGTTTGGTTAACAGATGTTTCTACTTAAAACCCAAAAAAAATTTTGTTGGAAATGTTTCAGCCATCTGTAGCAGAAGGACAATGTTCCAGTAAGTCTGGATTGAATCACATGGCCTCTCTGATTATTACTGAATTATCATTAGGTCTCAGGAACCAAATGACAGGCTGCACTTATTATTAAGTAAGGATGTTGGCTTTTGGCTTTACCTTCACTGTTATAAAGGCAGATTCCACTGAGTGTCCTGCCCTGGTGATTTTCAGAGACACCACTCCCATGTTTTCACACACCTCATATTCAGTCTGTAACATTTCGATCCGAGACCACCGTAGCTCCAGCCTGTGGGAGAGGAAGGATTGCAAGCAAAAAGCAAAGCCATCTCGCCAGCCACTCTTAGCTTGTGCTGCTCAAACGCTGTGTGAGGAGCCTTCTCTCCCAACTGCTGATTTACCTAATACACATACTGAGTCTTTGTCTCAAAATCAACACACTTGTGGGATTTAACTGATCAGGAAGAGGCGGTAGTAAATCCTCCAGACYAGCCCTAATCTACTCTAAATCACAGTTGAACCTTATTTCACAGCCAGAGGGATTCTGCAGTAACTTTGAGAAGAGCAGTTTGTCCATAATTACAATAGGACAAGTTACCACTGTTTGTCCCAGTTTCCTTTAAGGTTGTAGTTTTATTATACTCTCACTCCCTGGTCTTTTCTCCCCGATGTCCTCCTTCCCGCCCACCTGTATTCATCTATCCTTAAAATCTCCTCCTGTGACAAACAGAGTACGATCTAGGATGTTTTTGCTCCTGTGTGCCTTCTCTCTTCACCTTACTTTAGTACTTTGCATATTTGCTCTTCAACCTTCCCCCATCTGATTCCAGGTGTCTTATATATTGAATTTTTGAATTTTTTATGGGRGGCAAGGAGTGTTGTCTGAACCTTGGAAGATTGTGTGCTGCACAGGGAAGTCTATAAAGACCATGTCTTTTTAAAAGCTGTGATAAAAATTTGAGCGAAACAGAGTTCAAAAAGGAAAATAAACTGAGCTATTTACAATTTGAGCTTTTCTAAAAGAAGCTTCTAGGCCTTTCACAGCTAACTAGTTCTTCCACCAGTAGAGGTTTCCTCCTATSCTCCTTTATCCTCTGACGCTTTACTTTATTTTTGCTGAAGAAGATGGATGTGCCAGATGTAACCCAGGAACATTCAGATAAAAGCTGGATCATCAGCAATAAATCATATATTTTGAAACAGTAATCATTAGATGAGAAATAGTTTAAATTTTAAAAAAAATCTCACAAGTTTTTTAAATCCAATATTAAAATATTTTTTTTTTCATTAAAAGTCAAATTCCCCTTTGGTCTGCTAGCAAATAACTTCATTGTTACCTGCAAGCACACCTTCAGCTTAACCGTCAGCACTCCTATTTTCTGTAAAAATACATTTTCTTTGCCTTTTCCTAAAGCTGTGCTATGCATTGCTATTAATTTACAAGGAGTCACACTATCCCATGGTATCACATAATGGTGGCTTTAATCCCGGTTGATCTGTGAGCCAGCACAGAGCAGCTGGGCAGTGCTCAGGCGGTCCATGCTCAGATGTGTTTGTGTATGGGGACATCTTTTGGCACTGCACATAACTGCCTAAACACTGCCTCCAGCTCAGCTCAGCTTAGTCCCTCTCCTCTCCAGTGTGCAGGAAAGTGCTGTGCCCCTGGAGCCAGCTCTTTGCTCCTTTTTCTTCATCATGAGTCCTGGTTTGTGAGTAGCCAGTTTAGTGCAGGTTATTATTTCTCAGTCACTTCTGATTAAATAAGTTGTTTGAACATGTAGACCTATTTTCTGAAACAAAGAAACATTGTCTCTGCTGAAGAGCTACTCACACTTTTGGTTTTTATCATCTAGGACAGTTCAGCTGATATTCTAATTTTTCTATGTGAGGTTTGGCATATGTAACAAAGAAACTTGGATAATATGCAGTGGGTGACAAAGAAGATGCTGTGCTCTTTTGCAGAAGTATGGTGCTCATAGCTTTGTCATTTGAGAGCCTCATCTCTGTTGTAATCTCAATATTGGGAAAAATGCACTGCCATCAGCTAAGGGCAACAATGACCTGCAGCTGCCAGACCATGTTCATGAAGCAGTAGTCCCATCCCTCAACACCCAGCTTCTCAGATCTCCAAAAGCCCAACTGACAGTAAATTCACTTCCCTGTGAGGGTCTGAAGGCCCTTGAGGACTGTGATGCAGTCTAACCTGGAGTCAACCCCTTTTATTTAGGCTCCTTGAGGGGAAGAAAGCTTCTCTACTCTAACAAAAGCAATGGTAGTGTGAGCTGTAGAGCTGTGCATGTCTGCACAGCTTCAAGCCCAGCCCCAGTTCATTTGCCCCAATGTGGGGCAAGCACAGYGCAGCACAGCACATATCACCGAGGAGCAGAGTTACCTTTGGGGCACTGCAGAGTTTCCATTGGCATCTGTCACTTGAAACTCCAAGTTGTCTGAATTCACTTCTCGTGATTGGTTGATGACATAAAGTATGGTTTTGCTGTTTAAATCCTTTTGGCTAAATCCTTCCTTAATGAATTCCCCTAGGAAAGATGAGTAACATGCAGGTGAACCAAATGCCTGTTGATTAGAACCATGTAGCTCATATTGACTTTTTTCAATTTTCCTTTTTGTTGAGAAAATGAACTTAGAGAAATGCGGGTTCATTGCTAAAAAGCAATGTCCATTCATTACAAGCCCCCATCAATTTCTTCATATGTAATATGTTTATCAAAAGGTCAAATTGATTATTAATCTTTCTTTTCCTTGATACAAAAAAAAATAGTTTCCCAACAGCAGCTGTTAAAAATTATCTCAAACACTCTAAGGATTAGCAACAAACATAAGACTCAGGTTTTGTTGTAAAAGTATTATTACTACCATCAAACTTTACCCAAAGTTTGCTGAGAAATTTTGATTCTCACTATTAAGCAAATATTAACACACAAATATTAACACAGTAGGGCTTGAAATCTGGTTGGGTATGTCCCAAAATAAAGAGATTATCGAAGAAATCACCTGTTGTTACATTTTCCAGGTAGCCATAATGAGGACCTCGCAAAATCTTAAAAATTATTTTGTCATCTTCTGTATTGGGGTCAGATGCCCTCAGGGACCTGGCAGTAATATAGATCCCATAATTGCCATTCTTCAACATTTCCACATCAGAAAAGCAATGGAGATGGATAATTTTTGGTGCCATTTTGTCCAAAGGATCCACCTAAATCAAAGTTAGATATACATTTTACAACATCAGGGGTTTCTTTGCCCTGCTTTTGTTAAAAGCACAGTATCTGGCTCAGGGTGGCAATAGCCACTTTGGGTCACAGTCTGCTGCAGACATGGGAGTTTCAGTTAAGTCATGCTTCACATGAGAAGTTTCCAGATCTAGATTGCCCATCACTTGCCACTTACAGCAGGGCACAGTACACTCTGTAGAGTGTAACACAAATTCTATGTATCTCTGCCCTGATGTCCCATAGTCCTCATTCTTGGTGTCATTTTCTTTGCAACAAAAAATAGCTCAGCAAAGGTTTGTCACCTTTTTTTCACAATAGCAGTGCCACCWTTCACAACTTCTGATGAGTCTTCTAGCACTCCACAATGCTTGTTGCTGTTCCCACATCTCACCCTCTGCTGAAATAGCATTCCTCTCTCATCATATAACTTAAAACTTTTTTTGATTAACAGCCTCTCCGTTAGTATCAGTGTTTTGAAACACAGAATTCTGACATGCAATGCAACCAGGCCTACTTTGTGTACTGAGCCATGACACATGGGTACATACAAGAAATCATTGCAAACATATCTGAGCCCATGATGAAGTGTGAAGAACTTGAAAATGGGGGAAATGGAAAGTGAACAGAAAGATTCTAGTAAAGAAAGGAAGAATGGGAGCAGGAATCTTCGAGAGACTCTCAGAGAGAAGACAGGAGGTCCAGTTGTAAGCAAAGTAGCTGTAATTCAAGATTGTGACATAAAGATCAACAGACATCCTCACATTCCCCTGTGTGTAAATCACAGTGTCAGGCACCAAGAAGGAAAGCAGAGCAGGAGGAAATTCAATATTTCCCATAGATGGGCTCAACTTTATGGTTGAGATTCCTGTGTAAAATTTTAAGTGTGTAAATATTAAGCATATAAGTATTTATTTGCTTATATTTATGCATTTTGTTAAGAAGTTAAGGTTTGGCAAGTAGTCCCAGGTTAATTATTCATGGAAGGCAGAAAGCAAACATTTTAGCTACACAGTTAAATCAGAGTGCAGCAAGTACCAACTGTTATCAAAACTGCTAAATTTTTGGTCTTATCATGCCATCTCTCTTAAATAGGCCTGTGGTTGCACTTGCCTGAATGGTGAATGCCACTGGCTCGTTCTGCACCCTCCCATTCACGATGAAGCCTTGATTAGTCCTATCTGTGGCAACAAATGTAAATCTGTCAATCTGGGAACTCCCACCTCGGTGCTTGTATGCAACATCCCTGTTGTCCACATCTTTCTGTGTGAAATTGTACCACAGTAGCACAGCCCCACGATAATAGAGATGGCCATACTGGGGGAGCTGAGCCAGGAGGAAGGTAAGGTTTTCTTTCACAGTATCTGGGTCTGAAAGCTGCAGGATGTCAGGAGTAAGAAGTGCTGTAGTGCCTTCTGTTAATCTTAACCCCATGTTCCTGGATACTGCGGGCAAAGCCTGGTCAACTGCCTCCAAGGAGATCTTGAATGTCCCATGCTTAGTCCTCACTCCATTGCTGATGACGAATCTGGCAAAGAGAGGCAAGGCAGTCTTCAGCATCTGTTCTTGATTCACCATGTACTGAAATGAAATGATAATGCAGACCTTTACTACAGGACCTGCCTGTGTTGATGCTGCAAATGTAGAAGAGCTGGGTGGACCACAAACCCAGACACTGGGTGGAGTGGATGTAAAACAAAAACATGAGAGCAAACAGCCAGGTATACGAAAAGAGTTATCTGCTCAATCCCTGCAGATTCCACAGGAATGGCCTTGAGGATCAACAGTCATAACAGAGTTAATCTAATCTACCTGTGATACAGGTGGAGCAGAACTAAAATGGCTGTGCTGTCTGGGGGACTTATTGTAGCTTCTGGCATGTGTATATATTTTACACATCTTTATCTTCACTTGGTTACTTGGTAGTGGCACCTACAACTTACAGAAAGAGGTGTGTGAAGTGCATGACTTGCCTGGACAAGGGTCTATTTTTCATTCGGTTTGGGTTTTCTTCTGTTCACTGTTACAAACCATTTTTACTCAATGCTCCCAAAACGATCTGAAAAACCAAACTGGAGAAAGATTYATCCTTATCTCACTTAATGGGTTTGCTTAGGCACAACAACTGCATCTGTAATTCTCTTATATTCAGAGGAATTGATTTCTGTTTCTTTATAAAATCAAGTAAGGTTTCACTGAAATACTAAGGCAATGAGCAGAAATGTACAAATTGTATGGGTAATGTTAAAAACAGATATCCATGGCATGAATTTATCAAAGGATCATATCTACACGTCTTCTTCCATGCTGGGAATTTCTGTCTATAGCAACATATATCCTTATAGTTCTCTCTCAAGTAGTGGTGTTTCTTTAGATATACCAAAGATTTGATTATTCACTACAGTTAATTTTCCATTCAAAATAAAGAGGAAGATCAATGTGCCAAGGCTGTAAAGAAAATCTGTTAGAAGCTTGTCTGTTGTTGTCTGGGGTCATTTTCTTCATAGTCACTTGTATGGGGCTGTGTTTTTTATTTTACTGGAAATAGTGTTGATAGCATAAGGATGCTTTTGTTTTGTTACTGCTGAGCAGTTACAGCATCAAGGCTTTTTCTGCTCCTCACACGGCATCGCCAGTGATCAGGCTGGGAGTGCACACGGGGTTGGGAGAGGACACAGCCAGGACAGCTGACCCCAACTGACCCAAAGAATATCCCAGACCATCTGGTGTCATGCTCCCTGTGTGGAGCTGGGGGAAGAAGAAGGAGGAAGGGGGAGACATTTGGATTGGTGGCATTTGTCCTCCCAAGTTGCTGTTATGCATGATGCAACTCTGCTTTCCTGGGGATGGCTAAACACCTGCTTGCCCATGGGAAGCAGTGAATTAATTCTTTGTTTTGCTTTGCTTGTGTGTGCAGCTTTCACTTTACCTATTAAACTGTCTCTGTCTCAGCCCCTGAGTTTTCTCACTTTTACCTTTCCAATTCTCTCCACAGTCCTACCAGGTGGAGAGTGAGMAAGCAGCTGCCTGGTGCTTAGCTGCCGGCTGCAGCTAAACCATGACAGAAGCCTACCAGCTGGGTAATGGGCTTTTGCCATACGAATGACAGCATGGTCCACAGAAATTTATTGTTAAATTTAGTCGTGGAGAAAAATAAGGAGAAAACCAATCTCTTAGCTTTTAAAATACATCCTAGATTCCATTGCCAAGATAATTAATTATGTATTTTCTTATGAAAATAATTACATGCAACATTGTCATGCCTGTAGCATATACTTTTGAGAGTGTATGAAACTAAAAATTGCTTTGAAAGTATCTTGCAATCCTTTGTCTTATCGACATATAGTATGTTTGAGTTAGCTGTCTTTCTACATAAATTTCAGTGATTGTGAAACACAGTATATGCAAAAGTGTTTTGGAAAGTGTTTTTTACACAGGTTTGCTCTGCCTGAGCCAGAACAGAGGCTGCTTTGCAAAGAAATTTGTCTCTGATAGAGGGGGACAATTGTCTTAAACAGTACGAGGGGCAGCCTTGCTGACTGCTTACCTAACACTCTGCTACTGTACTTAAGAGAAATGGAGACTCACTGACATTTAGTAGATTCTGTTTCCTATTGGTGTCTTGACTGCAGACCTTGAAGAAGTATTTTAAAAATTACAGGGTCAACACCTAGTGTACAGTTACATGACACGAATGTGAGAGAGTTTCAGTAGGTCATGGAGCAGCTTACTGTGTCGCACAGACTGTCTATCTAAAACTCCTCATTGCCTTCACCAACATTGGATGATTAGAGCTTGATCACTTGTAAACTGGCATTATGCCCTGAAACAGATGGGAATGAGCACAGGCAGACCAGGGACTACGTAGTAGTTAGAAATATGTTTACTGAGGATGGTATTCCCAGCTGGGAACCTAGAGACATCTGTCTGCACTGACCTAGTGCTATTGTGCCAATGGTAAAAGGGTTGTGCTATTTGTAAGCTGTCTGAAACCAAATACAGAAATGGAATAATGATGATAAATACTGTGCTTAGGACAAAAACGGGTAAAGCACCTTCAGTCAAGACCTTACTTAACCTTCTCTCAAAACACCCAGAGGATTGCAGCAGAAGTTAATTTCCTCTCATTCTTTTGATTGCTATAAAAACATTTGGATGATATCTCAAACACTATTCAAGTGAAAGACTTAGATAACTCAGTTCATGAAATTGAATATTCATCCAGTCTTCTCCAGACTACCAGATAGGAACAAAGTTCCTGCTTGTATATATCAGATTGAAATTTACAATGAATTTCATTCACCACATAATTTCACAGCTGATGAAAGTGCCTGTGTCAAAGACACCTCTCTTTGCACTTTGGGAGATTTTGGTTGTTTATTTCTGGTTTATGTCTGCTGCATAATTTCCTCAGGAATGGAGAGCAGCCAGTGTTCTCACTCTGATGAAATTTAGGGTACAATTCCCAGGCAAAGTTTGGAAGACATGTTGCATGGTTTGATTTCACAACTACCAACATTTCATGCTTTCTGCAGTTTGATGGCAATGGAGTTGGCTATAGGATCTACCATCTGTCATGGCATTTAAAATATAAAAATGGAATCATAAATAGTGCCAACTCATTACAAAATCGAGCCAGCATGTCAAAATGGAGGACATTAGCATGTTCTTTTAGCATCCTGCTGCCAGCATCTGATGTCAGGTTGCTAATCACTTGAAGTCATCTGTCCAAACAAGMACTGCCAAATCTTTCTTCCAGGCCAACAGCACCAAACAATACAGGTAAATTTATGTCTGAAGGAAGTACTTAAATGGRAAGTAAAAATCTGGTCAGTTAATTCTTCCTCCTCGCATAATTACCCATATAATTAATTCTGTGTTGGAATAATAATACTATTCTGCTAGAAAATTTATATGTCTACACAAAATCAAATTATTTTCCAAATGGTAACATCAAGGAACATAATTATTGTGATTAAAATAGTTATCAAATATCAATATTTATTAAAGCATCATAACCTTACTTTAATATGGCTGATTTTCTAGTTTCTTGACCATTGGCCTAAGCAGAAAACATTGGGTTTGTTCACTTTTGCTATTTTCCTAGAATTGTTTGATCTGCTTTCATTTGTGTGATACAGCAGTCATACTGACACAAGCCACTACTATCCTGCCCAAGCTAGGGCTGGCATGACTGCAACCTAAGATGTATAAGCTAATTCTCGTGTTAGTGAAWGTGTCTCAAAATAAAGAAATACAAAACCAGGGAGTCTTTGTTCACTTTTTCTGTCWTGAGTACGAGTGAATCAGACAAATCTCCTACACAGAATTTCTACCACATTGTAGTGGAAGGGACAGTTTAAAATGTTTTATCTGAGGAAAGTTTCAAAATTATTTTTGGATTCATTCTGGACATTGCTACCTGACCCAGTATCATATGGAGGTTTATTTGATGTCTCCATGTCCCACTCGCTTTTGCATTTTGCCTGCAAAAATGCTCTCAAACTGAATGATGCAACATGTTCTTAAACTTCATAATGCTTCACAGAAAGAGCCATTCAGATCAGGAATCTATTCCAGGAGAGAATCGCATCTCTTAATTGCATCGCTTAGGAGCTAAATTCTTCCTTTTTCTTAGTCACAAATTGAAAGCAATAAGGTCTTAGTTATTAATTTTACAGTAAGTCCATCTTCTGTTAAAWGCTGTTTTCAGAGAAAATTACCAGTCTTAGCAAAAAGTAACCATTCTTCCTTTAAAAACATTTTATTTTTGAGCTTTCTCTTTCCCCTGATTTTGATCTCTTATAAAACTGTCCACAAGASTTTGAGCAATGCATCTGGTCTTTATGTGATGACAACTCATTGCATCGTTCTACTTTATAACCAAGAGATGTTAGTTTAGTTACAAAATAAGAAAATACTCACTTTAGGAATGCATCTAGTACAAACTGTTCTAATAGGAAAGTTTCAGAAACAGGCAAAAATAACTATCATTAGGCAGCTGAACGGGGYCTGTAGGTAAACCTATGGATTTACCCCAAAAATTCAAATATCTGCACAAATTTCTGACCTACAGTAGTTTCAAAATAGATTAAGTGGGCAGGTTTTCATTATATTTCAGAATACTTAGGGATTAAAAAAAAAAAAAACTATAATCAAATTAATATGATAAATAATAATAGGTAAGAAAGTTGTTATTTAATACCTGAATGGACAATTCTACCACATCCATCTGTAGCAAGAAATCAAAGGAAAATTCCACCAAGTATGTTCTTAGTCCTCTCCCACTTAAATCTTAACCACTGTGCTGTCATGATGTTGAAACTAGTACCATTGATTAAATATGTCTCTGGCTGTATTTTCAGCATAAATAAGAAAATACATTTATTACCAAAGCAGTCCCAAGTATATTTACTGTACATAAATATATGTGCTATAAAAATATTGGGAATTCACAGAGAGCCTCCAGCTCTTTTTAATAATTTCTTTTAGGGTTTTTGGGGAGGTTTTGTGTTGTGTAGTGCAGGCTTTTTAAGTACCCTAAAAGTTCAAGTTCAAGAATTCAAATTTTGGGGGGTGAGGTGCTATGCCTTACCTGAACATATCTTCACAAGCAAGTGCCTTGGCTTTGTGAACATAGCAGACAATCTGTYGTGCTACATCCATTTGGCTGAAGCTCGTGATGGGGATGTCAGGATAGCTGACATACTCTATTTGTCCATACTGGGGTGGAGAGGTTATCACATAAAGGAGCTCCTCTGGCTTGTCAGTACCGTCCAGTGCAAGGAGGACATCGGTTGTAATGTAGCTGCGATCTCCTTTTGGCACCCTAAGGAGTTTCATAAAAACTGCAATGTCTCCTGCAGAATAGACAAAACAACACTAAAAAAAACTTACAAACTTAATTAATACTGAATTGCATGATCTCTTCTGCGTTGTTTAATCACAGGAAAACCATCACCAGTAGAAAAAACTGTAAGGCTGTAGGATTATAGAGAATTTGAGTGTGGAAGGGACTGCAGGAAGTCTTTAGTCTGACCCTCTGCTCAAAGCAGGGTCAGTCATTAGATCAGCCATGGCCACATCGTTTGGGGTTTTTTTTCTGCTGGGGCCTGAAAACTGCTCAGGTTAAAGACAGCACAACCTCTTTTGAAACTTCTTCCAGTCTTAGCTGTGTCAAGTTAACCTTTAGGTTTCTAATAGAGATGTCATAAAAGARGAGAGACCATGAGACTATAGAATAACCTGGAAGACAAAGCTGTTTCTGAATAGTCTTTTGCCCTCTTTTTCACATTCTTGTCATTTTTCTGGGCTTTGATTTACTCAGACATAAAACTAGTTTCAGAAAGCTCTTTTCAGCTCAATTTGAAGAGCAGCTGGGAATACTGGGAGGCAAGATGCAAGTCCTTTTCAAATCCCAGAAACTGGCCAACAGTGAAATCCAAGCAGTTAAACCTATAGGATCTGGGGAGACTTTCYGGAGCCTACATAGTGCTCAGGGAAGGATCAGGATATTTGTCCAAATATCTTTGTTTCTGAAACAGGAAACATCAAATTTAGTGGATCTTTACCCTTTTCCAAGTCCTTGATATTTATGTAAACGTCCACAACTGGGGATCTGTTGTACCCATCCCAGAGGTAAAAGGTGAAGCTGTCTTTTTTCTTGGACCCCACAGTTTCTGTATGGACRTATCTCACAAGGTTCATATCCAGTTCTTCCTGAGTGCACTTCATTCCAGTTCGGAGAGTCACCCAGCCTTGTCCTACCTAGTAAGAATAAACATCCTTAGTTAAACTGATAATCAACCATGCATTCTCCAAAATTAATTGTGTTTCTTTGGAGTTACACAGACTGTTAGTGGCAGCTACCTGGCTTCCCTTCTACAAGCTCTTTCCTCATARTATGTTTTGAAGGGCAGCAAAAAATTGGAGCTGTTTTCCAGCTGGAGAAGATACAGTGATCGCTAATAAAATAGAGTAATATGGAGGTTAGCCACTTTTACTCTAGGAARTAAATTTCTGCATACTTCTCTATCAGACACCAAGATGAAAATTACATGCTTCCTGACCCAGCTTATGTTTTCTTTCTTGATTTCATTAAGCTCCTCTTAGTTCTATCTGAAATCATAGCTTAAATGGTATCAGAAATAACTTCAGGGAAGCATAGAAATTTAGAGCCCCAGAGATCCTCAGCTACAAAAAAAATTATTTATACCATAAAATTTCTTGCTTTTCTGAAGATAGCCTAGTACCCTAACRTGGACTGATCCATGTAGTTGACATTCAATTGCAGTAACAGCATCACATTTGGAACAAAAGTTATCAAGGACAGAGAGCTAAGGTATATATATGTACCCTACATGTTCAAACTGACAGACTCTAGCCAGCAGCTGTCCCTTGCTTCACACTTAATTCACAAGTTTCATGAAATYCACAGACTGATRCTGAGATCCAGCATCAACATACYTTCCAAGCTGACAAACTTTAGAAAAGGAATKTTTTTTCTATTGCATATRCAMWRRAWTTWARRRGKMWTTTTTTCTGTCTTATTTTTTCTTGTCTTATTTTAGGTCAACAGATTRTTATCTSTCCTTCCATWTCTGATTTTATTTTTTRCCCTTCTTCTTGATATATCCTTTCCATCATCTTCCTTTTCCCTTCCTTCCTCCCATACTTCTAATCGATGAGGTATTACTTACTCTTTCAYGTGCAACTCTTTCTATGCTTTCTGAACCCTGAAGTAACTGAAGGCTTTTTTTTCTTTCAATCGAGAACTTTCCCCCCATTCTCTCCAGCTTTGATGCTTGATTTTCTCCTTTTGTGGGATGATTTTCCCAGCATCTCTCTCCATTTTCACCTCATATGATTTGCCATTGTTTTACCTTCCATCTTCTCCTGTTTAGAGTCTGGGTTTTAGTGACAAATCCTCTGGGACAGCGTCATTATTTGATTCAAACACTCCTCCWGCAATCAAACTGGCCAAGCTGTCTACTTCAAAATATGACAGACATTTGGGAGAAAAGGAAGATGAACTTCATTTTGCTCTAAAAAGGAAGTTCTTTGCATGCCTGCTTGTTGAAGTACAAAGACTAACCTTGAGCTGAAGCTGACCATTTTCTGGAAGTCTTTCAAATAAGTAGTAAATTCTCTCCCTGGGGGTATCTTTATCTTCTGCTGACAGAACAGCGCTAGAAATTATTTGTGTTTCACCTATGTTCACCTCTATATCATTCTTCCTGAAAAAATTAAAAGTCATGTATTGATGCAATACAAGGAACCTTTTCAATATGTAATTTCTCTGCCACAAATATGGATTAAGCAAATGCTGACAGAAATTACAACTTCAGAAAGAATAGAAGAGGATGCATACCTCTTTCAAAAGAGAAAAGAAAGCAAACAGGGCAGACAAGTTTCTCCTTACAATGGTGAGAAACAACAAAGATACCTAAACAAACTGTGATTTAACATATCTSTCTTATTTCCCTGGTCCCTGTTCTGCCTACCTTCATATAATTTATAAGAAGAACATGTAAACCAATAGACTGATTATACGTTATTGATACCATAAAGCACAGCAATACTGGCTCTAATGAGCTGATTGTCCATTTAGGAAAAGACTGTCTTTCAAATGACCAGTCTTCATGGCTCACCTTTGTCTGTAAGAGACACAAAAAGGTCTAACTGGCTCCTTCTAGGACCCACATCTCATCTTGGGAAGAAGCTCTCAAGGGGAATGTGTGAAGGCCTTAYGTTCCCCAAGGGCACTCTCTGCTGCAGGATGCAATCCAAGAGATGACAGATTGAGGTTTTGGCAATCACTGTGTATGAGAGACACTGTTTGCCAGCCAAAAACATCCCATCACTGGTTCTTCGGTCTGTTGACCATAACTGATGGAGATGAGAGCTGAAAATCCCTCAGGTGGAAAGTGCCCCCCAGATCAAAAGGTACAGAAAACTTACAGGTGTTGTCCAATGCACTAGCATAAGGAATTTTGTACCCTACAGCAAAGATGTATTGAGTGAATATGGCAGCTAAATCACTTCAGTGCCAAACTGAATATTGTCTTAAATACTTGCAGCACACCTCATCTCAGTGGAAGAACAAACAAGAGGCAGTAATTTCTTATAAAGAAATAGCTATTTTGGCAGTGGWTGTCTCATTCTATGCTATTGTTCACCACAGGAATGGTGAGTGGTGAGACCTAACACTGCCAGCCAAAGCAGCAACAGTTTCTGGATCTAGCTGGACAAAGCTAAAAACTCTTGACTTCTTGCACTTCATCATCTTCTCTTAGAGAGAGGGGGTCTAAAATGGCAGATCAAGGTATAGCATGGTATACAAATGCTATCTATTTATTATATATTATATATTATTAGATTATTATTAGATTACATTATATATTGTATTATATTTATTATTTATTGTATTTATTCCTTCATTATTTATTAATGTTAGCATTATGTGGTCATTGAGAGTTTTTTAACTAAGAAACCAATATTTGTTATTGCAGGAAACTCTACCTGGTTAAAAAATGTTAAAAATTCTTTGCAACAGGAAATGTAAGTCTGATCTGAAARTAAGCCAAATACAGTGAGGGATCAGAAATTCCCTCTTTACTGGCAGTCTGCTTAAAAGGTTTTGAGTCATTACTGAAATGCAWACTTTAGAGGTTCAGAGCTATATCCCCAAAACCTTTGGGCTCTTAGATCTCCATCTGTCAACCTGGGGCTGGAAAACAGTCACAAGTATGGAAGTCCTGATGCKCTGTGACAAGCCATCAGTTGGAGATCCCAAGGGATGAGCTCCTTTTTAAAATGTCCAGGAGGTTTGGCTCTCTTGCAGCCAGCTGCTTATCTATAAATAGTCTGCCAGGCAATTGTTGATCAGGACTAATTCATTTACGACTCTTGGCTTTGAAGTGTAAGGGAAGTTAGTGTGTACTTTTCAGAAGTTGAACTACGGCTGATAAAAAGTGTTTTGGAATATAATAGAAGAGAATTATTAATCTGAAAGCCTTTTCCCTGCATCAGCCTTGTGGATTCTCTCATGCCAAAATCCTGAGCTGCTTTCAGAGACAAGCTGATAGAGACTTACATAGAAAGATCTGTGTTGACATTAGYTTGTCACTAGTTATGGCTTACTGTTTTCATCAGTCACCTAGGACATGGTTTAATGGTGGACATAGTTTCTTTTTACAYCCACAGTGGGGTGTTAGGTTGATGGTTGGACTTGATGATCTTAAAGGGCTTTTCCAACCATAATAATTCTATGACTCTATGATTTGCTGTTTTGTTCACTTTTCCATCATTTTGTCTGAACACACCCCACTGTCAGAAAMAGGAACATGTGACTTACTTGCTCAGCACTGGTTTCTCATCATTAACTGGAATGACCTTAACTGAAATGGTTCTGAGGACTTTATGTTTTCCATCTGATAGCTGAATTTTAAAGCTGTCAATGAGGTTTTCAGAGTTGTCATGCAGGTAMATCAGCTTCATTCCTATGTGAGGCAGGAGAGGGGAGAAAAATAAGAGGAAAGAGAGGTAGAGGGAGAAAATGGGAGAGAAAAATTCAAAGAACTTAATCCGACTYCTGCAAAATTCCTCACATTATTTCACTGCTTCAATCATCCTTTTTCTATCTCCCCTCCYGATATGCCCTAGTGAAAATAAACTTGCCTTAGCTACCAGGAGATGAGCTTGGTGAGCTACACACTATTGACTCAAAGTCAGCAGCTTGACCTAAGAGCGACTCTCTTCAAGAAAGGGGTCTATGTCAATCTGAAAAAGGTACATTTCTTCTCCTCCCCTCTTTCCAAATCACATAGCATAGAGAGGGTGAGACTGTTAGGCAACACTTCTCTGTGCTTTAATTAATCCTCTGGGAACTTTAAAGAAGCCTTTAAAAGGAAGGAAAGCTGCCCTTGCATCTATGACCATGGGCAATTAGAAGTTCTTCTGGGCTGAAGGTAGCTTGTTCACTGTTGTGGATAACAAACGGAAAAAGCCAAGAAAGAGGGTCAAAACCAAGACTTGGGAAGGCAGACGAATTTGGGGTGGATACCTGATATTTCTGGAGTTTCATTTTAGACGCAGAGAGACAAAGAAATCTTTGCTCAGGGTTTGAGGACTAAACTGAAATTTAAGGGACAGTATTGAATTCATGTCCCTMTTTATACTGATGGATTCTGTGTTTYACAAAATAGCCACATTCYRGAAGAATCCACCATACTGATGTATTAAACACACTTTTTGATTACATATACTTGGAAAAGATGTTCTGCTTCAAAGCAGAAGATATACTGCAGCCTTTCAATGTCTGAAAGACACTTACAGAAGACTCTTTGCCAATGCCTGTAGTGTCATAACAAGGGGCAGGACATAGTTTAGGTTGGACATAAGGACAAAAGGTTTTAGGGTAAGGGTTGTGACACAATGGAACAATTTGTACAGAGTGGTTGTGGAACCCTGGAAGCGTTTGAGCTCAGGCTGAGTGGGGCTCTGGGCAACCTGCTCTAGTGGAAATTGTCCCTGCCCAGGACAGGGGACGAGGACTGGGTGACCCCTAAAAGTCTCTCCAATACAAAGTGTTCTATGATTCTTTGATCATTTGAAGAAATACTTAACCCCATGATCAGTTAATGTGTTTTTAAATCAGTCTTCTTGTCTGTCTATTCCATGTGCTGTAAAACATTTACAAATCTGTTTCATGGTGTTACATTGTGTCACAGTATTTCCTTTATGTTTTTCAGGACAGTTGATCTTCCTACTCATATTATTACCCCTTTTTGACACAGACGTCTCCCACAATGATTTTATTGACAGTTCCTAAAATCAGTAGACAAGAATAGTTTTAAACAGGACCACTTCCATTCCTAAACATAGTCTTGAAAATAAAAATAAAGCAAGTGAATAAATAAATGATGAAGAGTTCTTTAGTGTGCCACTTCCCTCACTGAGGGAATGGAAGACCAGAGTCAAAAGAATGCTGCACCCACCATTCTTCAGTAGCTCCAGGGAGAAGTCCTGGACAAGCAACCCAGGGCTGTGGTGATCGTGATTAATTAACTCCTTATAGTGTAGAATATCACTGCCATGTATACCATTAATAAGGAACCCATACAAGGGTGCCTGCACAACCCCAAATACCAGMGGGTCTGGAGGCACATCCAAATCAACTGCATTGATAACCGACAGATCCAGYTCTTTCATCTCCCCTTCTTGAACCTGAAGGTGAAAGAAAAAACATCTTTTTAYATAAAAGAAATAACAGAATTTTAGCATAATTTCAAGAGTAGGGTATTTTTGTGTGTATCTCTTTACTCCTCCAATTTTTTCCCCAGTACCTTTTTAACCAGCTACTGAYTTCAACCAGTTTAAGAGACACAGARAAAGGAAATTGTTACAGTGATGAAAAGTTGAGATAAGGAGGTTTATAACTGCCCAAATTAATAGAAAATATGTTAGGTAAGACAACRCCAAATCTAGTGTTCAGAAATACACAAAGAAGAAAGCCTTYAAATAYATAAAGGTTTCTAAAAATAAGGATRCATAYAAATTTATACATGTACTTTTTGCTTTACAGTAAGAGTAAGTTTGCACTCTCTGTGCTCACAGTTATTTATATTAAAAGTAGTCTGCAAAGAGGGGAGAAGCTATGCCAGAAATATAAAAAATATTCCATTAAAAAATTGTGAAAGATCTTGAGAAAGCAGAATAAGGCTAAGGATCTCTCTGCTTTCTAGATGACTTATTTGTTTGAAGATTTCAGCCTTTCTTTTTATTTAACTGCAAATTTCCAAGAAGAGCTATGCACYGTTCCTATCCCACTGAAGCTCTGTCTTACAGGTTTATAAGGGATTCCACTGCTTCCTGAACTAGGTTACTTACTTACACAAAGTAAGGGAAAGATGCCTAGGAACAGGTATTAGAACAATGTTATTAGCTACATTCTTATTTAYCTTATTTTTAATGTTATTAGTTACATTCTTTATCTATATAAAGTATATTTATAAATATACTTTATTTATACTTTTGTTAATTATATCAACAAAAGAATGTTTTTGGGTTAAAATAATTTCATGACAGGCATTTTTTTTATTTCCTTACAGTAATATTCCTGGCTATAAATTCTGGAACTTCATCATTGGTTGGGCTGATTATCACAAAAAATGGAGTCTCTGCCGAGCGATGCAAGCCATCAGTGACATAAAGTACAAACTTGTCTGCTGTTGGCTCCATTTGCATGTGCCTGGCTTGGACATAGTTTATATTCATGGCTTTCACGTGCTTCAGCTGGAATGAACCTACAGATTTTAAAGAGAAAATGAGTTAGGACAAAATTTTTGTGCCTTCTAGTCTTTTAATGCATCATTAAAAACACTGAAACTATGTCTTTTGTCAAAGAAAAAATACTGAATTTTATGTGTTTTCTGTCATTTTTTGGCTGTCACAGTTACACTGCACTTGTACTGCAGGACACAAGCCTGTCCCCTAAAATAAAAATTCATCATTYTGCTGCTGGTGGGACTGTGAAGCTTCACACTTTTCAGTTCAGTCTGCAAAACTGAGCTTACATAAAACCAACTCAAATAACAGGTAGGAAAATATCTGAGGTCCAAGATTCCTCAGTAGTGACAGTTTAATCTTTGGACTTGATGGGTGCATCCCAAGAGAAATGTTTCTATGATTATATGATTCTAATTGCACTGTTAGTTGACTGACAGACCAGGAGAATGAGAACTTTCAGTGTTTGCAGGTTTCCATCTGGAGACACTGGTAAAAGCTGATAGAATAACAAAGCATGTCACAGGCTGTTCTGCTGAGGGTGAAACTGCCTTACACTGTTTGAAAGTGGACAAGAGAAGTCAACATCTCAGTCAAGGACCARCTCTATCACTTTTGTGACGTTGCCTTGGAAACTAATGCAGCACCCAGACTGCTGCATTTAATTGCAGGTGAAGGAACTCTGGAGCCTTTTGTAGGGGAGTGAAGAGGAAGGCAGGGAGAGCAGATTAATGTCTCTAGTCATGGCTTCTAATAGATCACAGCTGGAATGCAWAAAACAAGGATTGACTTGTTTGCTTCATGTGCCAATTCTTCACACTTGCAGGGCTTCAGTCTCCTTTTGAAATCCTCTAGCAAAGTCCCACTGCTCTTCATTTGCCAGCACCTGCCTCCTCAATAAGCACATATTAATGCTTACACCTGCATCTCCAGCTCCACAAGCCCTCTGCATTTCATCTGCTTGGTGATCGTTAAGACTTACCTATACTTATTCCAATGTTGCTCTTCTCAAACCCAGGAGAAGGCGATATATTTTCAATATAACCAAACTGGGGAGGAGAAACCAGCACAAACTCTAAGTCATCTGCAGGGGTGTCAGGGTCAATGGCAAACAAGTGGTTGGTGGTAAGGGCTGCTGAGGAGCCCTCCTCCACCACAAAGCTTGCACCTGCACACAAAAATATGTTAAGCATTATTGGTCATGAGCTCTTTTTACTGTTCTTTTTGGTAATGAGAAWGGAAATATTAACTAAGGGGGAAAATACATCAAATACTGCATTACTGAGGGGTTTAGTTTCAATGTTTCCTTCTCTGYTTTCCCTAAGATCTCTTCTTTTGCCATCAAAGGGGTAGAGAAGAAKGGAATCATGAAATTATTTTTCTGGTAGGTTATTATGTAAGGTTTATATACTGCTTAAAAACAGTTGTTACCTCTGTTTGTCAGAGCATTAATTACATGAGAGCTGTTAAGAATTGCTCATAATGAACAATTTTTCATGCATCACTGCTTAATTTCCCTGCTGGGACAATGYTTCATTTCCAGAATATTACTTGGGTGAGCGCCTGCAAATTACAAAACTACTCATACATATGCTTAGATATTCTCTGAGACACATAACATGTACCTGATACTTACAAACAAATGACACTGAAAGACATGAGAGTATGGAAAATATACTTCTAATATGTATACCACAGACTTCATTAAAAGCCCAGGAAATTGATGGAGATTTCACAGGATGGGATGTTGGTRGACTGAATGTGCACAGTCAACTCTATTTCCATTTTAACTGAGTTTTTTAAATTCTGAAGAGTACTTGTAAAAATGTGGATTCATATTTATTAATGTATAGCCTTTGTCTTTATTTGCTAAAAGAATTACATATCGGTAATATAGGTAGCAATGATTCTCTCCCTTCATGTAAGGCCCTAATTTCTGGTTTATACAAGCAAAGGTAAATAAATATTTATGTTTATGCTTTTGGTCTGCATAGACCTGACACTGCGGAGCAACAAGCTCATACTTGCAGCAGCGGCTAGATTGTGTGTTTGCACTGTACTAGCAGAAGGAAACAAAATTGATGGAAATTCTGATCCAAAACTTTTGTAAGCTGATCTTAACTAACTGTTTCTAATGCTAAAAATCAAACAACAAAACAACCACCCTGAGTCTTTAGCCACTGCTGTACTGTGTACCCCACTTCAAAATGCTATAGAGAGAGGAAGCTTTCACCRGTTGAAATTGATGGAGGTTGGTTGTCCACTGGAAGCACAGTGATGTTAAGGTCATAGACAGGAAATGGATCATGCCGTGAAACTGGAGGAGGAGGAGGTCCATCATAACAGCAGTCTTTCACATCCAGGCTGGCCTCACCATCAGAGATAACTAAGGTTAGGATCTCAACGGAAGGAGCCAGGCCAATCTCCCCACCTGGGAAAAAAATGCTGCAGTTCAGATGAAATGTTTTACCAAAATATCATGAAGACGGATTTTTRTCCTGCAAGGACAGTCCTCAGTATCCAAAGTCAGAAGAAAAATAAAGCAGCAGCAAAATTACTGGAATTCTTAATTCTGGCTGGTGGGGGTGCTGTTTGGTTGGACATTAGGTTTGTTGTTTGTAATTAATTTTAACCAGCTCATTTCTATATATATAATAGGAGAGCGTAAAAAAGAGTGTTAGTATTGTTACAATAGTTATAAAAGTTATTATTGCAATGTTATGGTATCATATTACATTGAAAGACAATGGTTAATAGTCCTGCTGCTTTTGTTTGTGCACCAAGGTATGTATAAAATGTATATTGTGTACACAAAGTGGGTTTTTTTTCTGTACTCCTTCTCAATGAATGTAGGAAAATCTTTACTTTATAAATATGTATTCCTGTATGACAAATTGTAATATCCATGCTCTTCCAAAAGAAAACTCTTTTMCGTACCAAGTAATGCATATATTCCCTATATGCTTCTTATCCATACCTAATGGACTATAACAAGAGCTGTACTTTATTGCTGTGTCGTATATTAYGCCTGTGTACAGTCACATTTTAAATGTGGGCTGATACAGGACTGAAAACTGCCACCCCTTGCAAGAAGCATCTGTGACTCGGAGTATTCCAGCTGTCAGCACTTCTGGCAGCCTGTGTCCTGCATCACTAAAAGGTATTATTAATAAGCTGCTGGTAAAGGAAAGGCAGTGACTCCCAGACTCTCTTGCAATGCCTACTGGCAGCACATTTAATGTGTAGAAAAACAGAAACACTACACCCTTGAAGGTAAAACATCATTGCCCCTGCAAAATATTGTCATTGAAATACTGTTCCTGATATCTTTAAGATGTAGAAGAAAAATTTGTTGTTGGTGGCGACAATTAAGTATTTCCTTCTCAAATACCAGCTGTTCGTTTTAGACAGTGCCAAGCTCAGATATATTGCATTTGTTCTCCATGCTAACACAAAATTACAGAATTATTAAACAGAAAATCAGAACCTTTGGGAGAAAAAGAAAAAAAAAAACAAAACAGACTAAAGCTGTCATTCAGAGATGTAGAAAGATAAATCCTTTAATCGTAAGAAAGGATAAAATTAAGTAACAAAGGGGGTTAAGTAGCCCTTGATTTCTGCCAGTAATGGGGGAAAAAATAGAATATAAAAAAGAAGATACTAACAATAAAACAATAAAATTATGAAGTAACATCTTTTTAGCATTGTGTTTCTCATTAAGAAAATCAGAACTCTATCTTGTGCTGTGAAAAGACTATGAGCTGTCCAAAAGCAGATATTCTTCTAGGTTGGAGAGGCAAGCCAGCAGTACCAAATTATTTTCTTACTCTCATAAAACGCATAAAAATACTCTGGTTTGTACCTAWCTTCATAATGATTTTGTCAAAAAAGCCCAGGATGTTTTGTCAGCAACCGTGAGAGTTCTTCTAGGATTATGATGTTTTCATGTACTTGTTCAAATATATTTTTCAATTCAAGCAGGGATCTGGAGAACATATTAAAACATCTGGTGGTTATCTATCATAAAACCAGTCTTTTTAAAGCCAGTTTATTTTTTTCACTAGTCACAACACATGGGTTCTCAGTTGTTCCTGCTGGACTTCTGCAAAGCCATGGATTCAAGTTAAGATATTTTTGCTCATACTTGTCTGACCACTCCCAGGCCAATTCAGTCCTTAGCTCACTTACTGGTGTGCTTGTATGTGACTAAGCCAGCGACGACATCGGCTTGGGAGAAACGATCCACAGCARTGCCAGCTTTCCTCACTACCCCGTGGTAGGGTTGGCGGGCCAGAATGAACAGCAATCTCATGTCATCGCTGTCCGGGTCAGTGGCATAAATGTACTCTGAGGAGAGGACTACTTCTTCACCCTCCAGGCAGTGGAGCACAGGAACAAGGCCTGTTTGCATAACAGGTGGCTCATCATTCACAGGCAGCACCTAAGTAGAAAAATAATTTAACATTTTTTTTAATTGTTCATTTCAGTGGAAGCCAGTTGTTTCAATAGCCTGCTTTGCAGCCCACACTAACAGTATGGTGACAGTGTCAGAATACATTGAGTTTCCCTATGAGTGAAAAGAAACCAGCTGAATTAAAAATAARAAGACRTAAGTAAGCCAAACTAGATAATTAYTAAATACAAAGTGCATGTTAAGGTTCCTGTCAAATTTGCCACATGAACCTGAAGCTTAGGGCTGAAATGGAAGCCTAACACATGCATTATCTTCCAGTTTCGAAGGTGATGCAAGAACTTTCATAAGTCAAACTTCGAACTCTTTGCCTCTACACAGACAGTTGTTCTCAGAAACATGCATCACACTGACCTTGACCTGCAGGATGAACTCTACAAAGTGGATGCCATCTGTGGCTGCAAAGAAAATATCATCAGTGAGAGTCTCAGAGCCATCATGACGGTATCTGTGAAAGAAAAGATTATAGAGCTACACCAATTTCTCACAGAAAGATAAAATCTCTGCTTTTTGGCATCCCCTAAAATGTGTATGCCTCTCAGTATAAAAACCTGCTCCGTGTGGAAGGGTGTCCACCTAAGGTGGCTRATTCTGGATCAGAGTGTCTCCAAAGGGCTTTTGGGATCTCCTACAAGAAGAAAACTTCCAGAATAAACAGTATGTCAGTCGGGAAAAAGGTTTCCCTAAGGCTTTGTCATCTGTGTCCCAGCTGCTTGTGAGGTGTTTGCTGAGCATGTACATCATCACTGTGCTGGGTGCCTGCTTTCTAACAGATGGAAATAGAGCCTCTGCATGCACTGCTTGTGTTTTGTTCTTGACACAAATAAAGAAGCAAAAATTTCATCTCTATATTAATCAATGCTAAGACAAGTTTTYTTGAAAACTAAGCACAAACAACTTCATTAAAAGAAAAATGCTGGCAACCAGTGCCTTCTTCACAGGAACTGCATGGTTGAATACAGAATTTATCTCCTTACCGGCATGGCACAGCACTTTATAGAGAAATGTGTYTACAGCAGGTATGGCTGCTAACTCCCATTTCCTGGCCACACATCAGCTCATTTCATGGTGACATTGCGATCCCAAGGTTCAGCCAGMAATCTTGGCCTGGAGCAGCTCTGCCAGAGCTGTGGTGAACATTGCTAGCCTCTGCACCCTGCACCACTTACTGCAGGCTTTAGCTCATTCAACTGAGAGCCTCAGCCACCACAAAGGACAACCWCTGCTCTTCTAACCTGACTGCCAGGGTGTGCAGGTCCCCACAGGAAAGCCTGTCGCCTCCATTCATGGGAATGCCGTCCAGCTCCACCASCCCATGCTGCGGCTGCCTCTGCAGGAGCAGGAAGAGATGCTCTCGTTTCGTATCTGTGTCAGAGATGAGAATGTGTCCTTCTGTCACAGGGGTCATGCCACCCTCTTCCACCCTCAAAGGGGTTGTTAAAACCTGCAGGGAGGAGAAATGCTGAGCTCTCTTTGCTGCCACAACTCCAAACACACACCAAACAGGATTGTTCCAGTTTACTCTGGTATGAGGATGTGTGACACATTAAAAAAAAAACAAAATGTCAAAGGATATACTCCTGCTTTGTAATAGTGTAATAATGTAATAAAAACCTAAAGAAATTACCAACAGTGGGGCATAACACGTGCATCCCTGTTCTCATCCCATTCATGGAGGCTTTTGACTTCCATAGRCAATAAGCAGCTCAAAGTATAGGGATGCAGTTTTGCTAACCAAGATGAGATATGCATRTTTTGAACAGATAAACAGATGACAAAGGTAGTCATCAGCTTACTTAGAACAAAAAGTCAAATTGCACACTCAACAGATTTTGCCTTCCACTTTCATCCCAATACAAGCTATGTGCTAAACCCTGATCCCATGGAAAATTTTCATTTCAGTAAAATCAGGATATTGCTCTGCTTCTTTCTGTTTCTACCCAAAGCAACTTCCAAGTCCTTCTTTCTCACTTTCACTGCCACCCTACCTCTGGAGYTTGATTGTCCACAGGAAGAATTGTAATATTGAAGCAGATCCCRTACAAAGTGCCTCCATGCTGGTTGCTGACGGAAAAAATAAACTGGACTTGCCGAGGKTCAGGTCCAATGTCCTGCAGTGGTGGCATGTAAGCAACTTTCATATAGTTCACAGCATGCTACAAAAAGAGAAGAGGGGTGCATGTAAGAGGAGATAATGGGGATTTACATAACCCATGACATTAGGAACCTTTATCATCCCCTGGTTAGGTGCTTCCCAGCCAAGAAAATAAATTTCAGAAATTTTGCGTGTATTCTTTAGCTACTAGCCAAATCTTAACTAAATGCATCTTTAGCTACAAATTAGGTGAGTACAGGTTCAAATACACAAAACCTGCAGCAAAAAAATACAGCTATGGTTAATAAATGATAGTGGAGTGGACTGCCTGAGTTTCTTGATGGAGTCCTTTAAAAATGCTGGTCTGAAGACCTTTTCAAACTGCGACTTTAAAATAAACAATTYGTAAAGGCTAAAATCTCCCATAGCAGCTGAATTTGCACTTGTCAGTGTTAATAATAACTGCATGTCTTGTATTCTGTGGTGAAGGCAGGCCAGTGACAGAACCACCAAAATCCTGCATCCAGATACCTGTATCAGGGACTTACTTGGTTCAGGATCTGTAGGATTGGAGCTGTCATTACAATACTACAGTGATCATTATGCAACTTTAAACATGTAGCAGGACATAACACAGGACACTTTAATAAACCTGATTTGTCAAACTAGAAAAGCATGAAAGCTGAACTACACCATTGCGAGAAAAATCTGTTCCAGCCTGGTTCATCCTGTGCTTCATCTACTGGTGGTGACAGTGAGAAGCAGGAAACTGTTCAAGGTCTCATTTCAGATTTTGTGGACTTTTTCCTTCCTCTTACATCATGTGTAATAAYGTAATTATTACACATATTCAGCCAAATTCAGCCTACTCAAGCAAGTGTAGCTGCTGCTGGTTTCAGGACTAAAGCAAAAAAAAATGTAAAACTAAAGCATGGTTAAAATTAGTTTTAAAATGTGGTATTGGAATAGCAGAGTTTTGAACTTCTTAAGCAGAGCTTGTGATAGTACTGCTCCTCAGTTTTCATGTCTTGTTTTCCCATTAAAAAAAAAAAAAAAAAAAAAAAAGGCAGAAAAGCTGCACACTTGTAACTTTTGAAAATTGTTTAGAACTCATTATGGTATCAGGTAACATAACAAACCTGAGTAAATGACCGCAGCGCAAGAGCAGCAGGATCCTTGACCAATTTGGGTATGGTGTCCACCATAAACAGCTTCCCAGCATCTGAGTAGCTACACAAAAACACATATGTCACATCTTGGCTAGCAATGCCAAAGAACAACAGTCACTTAGCTCAACCTTTCATTTCAAATTACCTTCACATTCCCAGCTGCATTTAAAGGAAGAACATTTTCCTTTCTTCCATCCTTGTTACCCATTTAAACATTATCACAGAAAACTGACCACAATAAATACTATTCGGGATGATCATGAAAAGTTCCATTACCTATAAGCAAGCTTTGCACTTGCTGCAAGTGTGTCTCTACACACCCCACATACCAGATCACCTGCAAGTATTGTCCATCATATGCTTATTACATGCACACCTCCATTTATCCTTAAGTTAAAAAATTAATTACTCCTAATTTCATGCTTCTTATAAACTCTGTCAGTAACCAATTTCCAACAACCATGTTTCCCAACAACAGTAACCAACAAACTGGATAACCAGGTGGCTATTTGACTGGTTAGGGAAACAGAATGAGTGCCCTCCTTCCCCAGCTACATAATGACCCTTTCTTATTTGAGGTCAAAATTGAAAGCCTTTATCTTCAGTTTAAACCATGCAATGTCTGGATTTAAAACTTTTCATTTAGCAGATTGTTGCTGATGCTCTAATGAGATTACAGTCCAAGTGAGCTAAACTGCTTCTACACCCATTCATTCCATACTGCCATTGCCCCCATAGCCTGTTCTCCCTGTTTACTGCTCTGCAGCTTCCTAGTCCACGATCTGGAGTGCTTGATACATATTCTTGAAAAGCTGTAGGACCTCATCTTCTGTCTGGGGCAGGCACAGGTCAGCCCATTCTAACAGTTAGGAGAGCTCCTGTAACTTATGCTTGAGGCTTTTCAGGATCTGACACGTCAGTGTAAAATGCATATCAAACAAAAGGAAAGAAATATTTCACACGATTTCCTGCTTCTTATTTCTTGTTAAACTATGCCTTGTTTGTTTTCTTATTACTCAGGGTATTACTCTGTTAGTTTAGGCTCTGGCTCACCCTTAATCATCAGCGGGAGAGCTGCATCCAGATATTACCCCTGCACTTTCAGCAAACATGAAGAACTTGAGGCACAAGTATATTAGTGCCACTGAGGCTGCTCCTCTATCCCACCTGAAAAGTGCATCAGGTTGCACCTACCCCTGAGTGCAAGAGAAAAATGGGGAAGTGGTTATGGTGTAGGTGAGCTCCCTGTCTTGCTCTTCCACATCTATGAAGTGAAGATGTTTCTTAGTTAGGTGAGAAATCTCTGTCTCCTTCACAACGAGGTGACGGGTCACTCCCGGAGCTTCTCTGGGCAGCTGGTCATCCACAGGGATAATGTGCACCATCATCACCTGAAATTGGGGAGACAGTAGAGTCATCAGCCATTGCTCTCAGGAAGAGAATGTCCCAAGCAGCTGTTACCAACATGCACACAGAAATAAGTGGATCCCTGGAATATGAGATACAGGATGTGGATGTCATGCCATATCATCAGCTGGGTAGTGGATGTATATAACAGTTAAATTCAAAGCTTTTCAATCTTAGAGGTTTCCCTTTAAGTTAAATGCAAATTTAAATTCATTGTGTTGGACTCTTGCATGAGAAAAATAGTTTATTCTCAGTTGACTTCAGGAAGGTTGTTTAATTGGTTTGTACTCTCTCCAAATACAATTTGTTTTCAGCATTTTATTTTGTAGTGTAGGAAAAAGTCTTCAATGGACTTGACTCTCTGCAGCCAAGGGGAGAATTACTCCATTGAAAGCAATAACAAGAAATAGCCCTGAAGAACACTATTTGTGGTAATGACTGTCATCAGAAAAAAATCTTTACCAGTTTTATTTGAAAGCCTATAAGAACATGTAAGATATCAGCCCAATACAGGAGGCTGCCAAAGATGCTTCAGTTTCATACCTGTGGATCTGAGAGATTTGGAGGGTCATGGCTATCACATAGCACAAACTCAAGGGAATCTTCAAACACTTCTCCTCCCAAATGGTGATAATAAATTATTCCATTAAATAGATCCCTCTGAAGAAAACTGTTGACAGAATATCCTGTTGAATTGAAGAATACATAGTCTATTGAAGGCCCATGATTTTAATGCTACATTAAAAATCAAGCATCAGCTGTACAAGTAACTGGGGATGTATAATGTCCTCTTTTTCACCCGAGCTGGACCAAGTCCTTTGAAATGTTCTCTCATTCTCTTTCACATCCTCTGAAGATTAGCAACAACCTCTTTTCTGTGCCACTTAAAGATAATTCAGAAAATGAAGCAACATGGCAAATAGGCTGAAAACCCTGTTGAGAAGTCAGAAGAGAATTTGCAGGACTAGCAAAATCTTTCTCTGCAGCCTAGCACAGGAATTTCTGAGCTGTTTTGTGGAAGGAGAGCTTTCTCATCATTTAGCATAGCTAGCATCATCTGTTGCTCTGAACTTGTTATAGATCCTTGCATGTAAACGAAATCCTTATTAGCCCAACTATTTTTCCAGAGAAAAGCACTGTAGGAAAATAGACTCAAGAATGGAACAATTATGGGGTAAATTATACACACAGTATTACAGGTACAGTTATCATAGTGCAGAGATGGGCTTCAATCAGGGATGGGAGTTTACACTATAATGAAAGAAGTCCTAATTTGCCATTATTTATACTGAGCCAAAATAAGATGTCTGACTGTAACTTTTAATGTATTTTTAAAAGGAAGGGATAAAGAAAAGTGCACTTTTGTGGATGTTTCATTACCTATCAAGTTTGGTCCTGGTTTCTTCATGATTTCTCCAGCCTGTGATGGCTTGGTGATGTTGAATAATATGTAATCATCACTGGAATCCATGTCAGAAGCGTGAAGCATGGAGCCCTGAATGAGGATTGTCTGTCCCTCGTGAACATCAATGACCACGTTGCTGATCAGAAATGGAGGGCTGTCATCTTTAGGGAGGATGTTTATTGGAAGCTTATGGCGAATACTGTGGGAGCCATCAAAAATCCTAAATACCACGAAGTCCTTAGTAGAATCACTGTCATCATGGTGGTAGTGAACAACTCCAGCCTGAATGTCAGAGACTGTGAACATGAATCCTTTTCCTCCTGTCGAAACAGTGGAAGAAAACACAACAAAAATGTGTGGTTTGGCCCAGAGGAGAATCTTTCCATCAATATGAAGGCCATCAAGGGAGAGAGATGAACAATATATTTCTAATTAGAAAAATCAAATGTAACTTCACCTACCAAAACCATGTTTTGTAGGAATTGGAACAGTTAATAAGAATGCAGAATTTGTGACTGTGACAACAGAGAATATCTTCCAAATGTCATTAAAGGTAACAGGAGACATCAAGGATTTTAACTGCAATTGTTTCCATTTTAATTTCACCCTTTACTTATAACTTTTTACATGCATTCTGAGCGTCAAAGAAAAGCCTTATAATTAAAGCTCAGCATTTAATTGCAAGTAAAATACAATGATTGCGGGGGTTTTGACATATTGAGGTTATTGTCTGTAATAAGACAACTTTATACATCTGCTTCACTAGGAGTGTTAGGGATATGGAAAAATGTTCAGGAAAATTAAAGGATTCAAGAACTGCAAGCTGGTGCTAAAAGATATGATCTCCCCAGGATCTCCAAGAAA
>NW_026623459.1:1180998-1199408 GCF_030028575.1 Malurus melanocephalus
CAAAACAAAACAAAACACCAAGAAAAACCAAGAATTGCTGTAAGGTTTTACAGAAAAAGGCAACTTCTAAAAATTGTGGTGACTTTTTCCTTGGCATGTACCTATGAGGACAGATAAAAGAGAGTAAGGCCCAGTCACTGAAGAAGAAATATCTACTTTAGCTGGTGCGTGTCTGAGAACCCCTGAAACTCAGCAGGCAAGGACAGGRCTGGCACCAGGAGATGGGCCCTGGCTGGCTGCACAGTCTCCCTAATGCTGTCTCAGGGGCTGAGCCCAGCCAGCACTGCTGGCACCGCATGTTTCCTGTCTGCAGCCTTGCAGGAGGATGACCTTGCAGACACTGGGCGACTTGGCAGGAGTTTCCTGAATTTAAATTTACTTCTGAGTAGTTTTCTTTCTTTGTCAAATTTGAAACACCACCTTTCCCTGTTCTTTAAATAGTTACTTTATGTATTAAGGTTTTGAATTTTACATGAACACATTCAGCTATCATCAAAAACTCCAGCATTCCTAGTGGCAGCACATTACCAAGAGCAGAATGGTTTCCATAGCATAACCTTTTTCCCAAACACGGTGTCAACTTGTGGGCTGCAGAGCAGAACTAGTAATATTTATAATGCAGAAGACTAATGAGTTAAAAGTCTAATTTAATTGCCACTCTTTGAAATAAACTTTGAAGCTGCCAGTAAGTAACAACCATATCCATATGTTGTTTGTATTTGCCAGCAAATCAAAATCACTCGGCATTCCTTAACATCTGCAAGTACAAATGTAAGAACTGAAAATTAAATGAATTGAAATTAACTGAATTTGATTTCTTTAAACATTCACCTTTAGAACGTAAACATATGCTAGAAAAGTAAAGGTTTAAATAGCAAATTTTTTAACTTTCCTTCTTTTAATATACATGCCTAGCACAGTTGTAGCAGGGGAAGGTGGTCAGCAGAGGGAGCAGATCTGTTGTGTTACCATGGAGGAGATTTTTCCCTTCTCTGGAGCTGAAACGACCTACCTCTCACTGACAGCCGCCCATGCTGTAAGCCGTCAACTGTGACCAAGCGAACATTTTGGATGTCATCATTGTCTACAATTTGGAAGTGTTGCCATGTGATGGGTCGGGATTGCCCCTCTAGGAGGTTGAGCCCTGCAAAGATCAGAGAGTTGCATCACTGTCAGCATCTAACCCTTCTAAATGTGTTTCCAGGCACAAAAAAAAAACCCAGAATCTTTAGTTCTATCTACACATGTACATGTGAAAGGCATTCCAGTGGATGTTCATATTGGATATTAGGAAAAACTCCTTCACTGAAAAAGTGATTTAGCTTTGAAACAAGTTCCCTGAGCAGTGGTGGAGTCACCAGCCCTGGAAGCAGTCAAAAAACAAGTGGAGATATAGCAGATGGAGTTTAGTGGGCATGGTGGTATTCAGATGAAGGCTGGACTTGCTAATTTTGAGGTTTTTTTTTTCAAACATAATACTTCTACGATGCTATGATTCTAAGGCCACCTAAAAGTCTGACAACCATTTCTTACATAATTGAATTAGTTCACTGTCGTTAAAGAATCTCTTTCAGAGAAATAACCAGTTTTGGTGTTGCAAAATACACCTAGCGCAGACAGCTCCCTGTGCGAACTTGGGTGCAAGGAAATACCTAAAGACCCAGGAAAAGAACCATGAATATTTGTTGTCTAACAAAGGGCACAGGGAGTGGCTGGTCACCCAGAGACTCTGCAGGACCCGATGAGCATCAAGAACAAGTGTCATGGTTGGAACAAGTACGCACACAGTGTGGAGGGTATAAAAGTCAATCCCTTGCTCAGGGTGCCTTACTTAAGACACTCAGCTTGAGCTGTTTTTGTGTTACTGCACCACGGTTAAATTACATAAAGGAAACAGGCATCTAGGATTCCAACATGTTCAACCCAGACTGAGCCAGTAATGGAAATTTGTCTGACAGTGTGCATGTGGTGTGTATAGGAAGCCAAGGGGACACCCATTGGGTCACTGGAGCCGCCTGCTGTGGACGGGCTTCTGTCCCAGCAGTGGAAATCTTGGGTGGTTCACATGTGCCTCAAGAGAGGGACATCTGAAAGGTCAGGCAGCAAAGTTCCCTTGACATCTGGTTCCCAGATATCTGATAATCCAAGGAGGCACATTTCTGGACATTTGCACCAACAGGAGCACCGCACTTGAAATCTCACAATGTCTGAAACTGGGAATTTAGCTACCTTAGTGAGTCTGCATTCAAAAACACATGTACACCCTTCATGACAGAGGGCACTGTTCCTTCATTTCACTTAGAGAGTCATTTCAGGTGGGGTTTCTCTGGAAGACATGTGGCACCCTCACCTCAGCTCCTTCCTCTTTCTACTGCAGGAAAAATGCACTTTCCCTGCTGTTACCTTCTAGACATGTTTGATCTTATATTTTTTCTTTCTGATCATTAAATTTCAATGCATTCTAGATAAAATACTCCTTTTGCTTTCCAGTGCAGGCATTATAAATTTGTTTGAATCAGCCTTAACCCTTTCCAGGTTTTAAATGGTTGGTGGTATATCATACCTTCTTTTCTAATTGATAATTTTTGCACAATTCCTCTTTAAACAACATCCAAAAGCCTTGGTCTTTACCACATGCCATCCGACTATTCCTATTCCATCATATATTTGCCCTTACTATTTATACTATTTATGTACAGTTCATTCTTCAAGAACATGCTGTTTAAATAAATCCTGGTTTTCTATAACTCCATTTTTTCTTTATTTTTCATTCCAGTTAAGACATTAGATCTTTTTTCAACATTTTTTATGTTCCCTCCAAAATGGATAAAGGGGAAAATAGATTTATTTTCCTTCAGTTTAATGATCCTTAGACTCCAGGTGTAAATCTGAATTTTAGAGCTTAGCCAAATATGTGGCAAATGTTAAAAAGTTATTAATTCTGTAGAAAAAGAAACTTAGCATACAAGATCTCACCTGTATTCCATGAAACCCGAGGGGCATTTGTATCGGTTGTTCTGATAGAAAGATGCACAGTGATTGGTAAGCTCCTTTCAAAGTAGAAATCATGAACCTCAAATTCCACCTGTTGTAAAAAAAACAGATAAACTGCTTACTGAAACCTGGAAAACAAATGTGTTTCAAAACACATATAGTGCATTCTCTCCTGAGAGATCCTACAGGCTTCTGGTTATATGTAATAAACAAAACCTGATTTAGCATCTAAAATAAGCCATGGAAGTTCTGCACTAAACTGAATATCTGCCTTCTTTGCTCTTTGCATGAATTCTGTGAAACTTAATTTGCAGGGTGTGGAATTTGCATTTTTGTTTGGGGTACAGTTAACTCAGCAACTAATATAGAGCTTCTAAAAATTAAAAATAATAAAAAGTAGACAAGACTGCTTTTTTTAGCAGGGTAAGAACCAATAACAAATACAATAGAAAATACATGCACTAGAATAACAAAACATAAAATTTTAAAAATAAAATAATCAAACTTTTGAGTTGTCAGACTCCAGAACTATTAAATTCTTGAACTGAAATCAAACAATGTCAAAAGCAGAACAGATATGAGGCACTTAAAGAGCAGATATTTTGGTAGGATGTCTGGTCCTCACACTAAGGAAACAGGGAAAGAAAGTTCCTGTGACAGCCAAGAAAAAAAAAAAAGAGGTAAGCCTTATCAGTGTCAGGTGCCTGTTACTGTTCCTCTGCTTTCCAGACAATCCTTTCCTCAACTTACTTTGCTCTGATTTTCTATTTCTTCTGTTTTATTGCTTTATTACCAAAGATTTTTCTTTGATTGGATAATTCCTTATGTATCATATCAAACAGTTATTTCATAATTTACTCAAGAACCTGCAGACAGTGACCTGATCTCAATCATCATTTGCATCATGCTCTCTGTGTAAGTGACATGCTTTTATTACTCCCAGCAGGAACTGTTGGGAGTCCCTTTTTGTTATCCCTAAACCACCATTATCACAGCAGGTAATCTGTAAGGCCTAATAGCAATCCTGACCTTTAACTGATCCATCTTTTTTGACTTTAAAAATGACCTCTGCACAGGTGACCTGGATCTGTAACATCACACAGGGATAAAAGCTGTGTGGAAAAGGCACCACTGATCTTTCCAAAAGCTCTTGGGTTCATCTATAAGTATTCTTCATATTGAGAAAAGAACTCTAGTTTAGTTATTTTTCAGTCAGAGGGGCTAAAAAGTTTTCAGTGTGAAGAAATTCTTGGGTAACAAGCAATAAATATCTGTTTGATGTTAGATAGTTAAGAGAGAAGGGAGAAGGCGGTAAAGGATTTTACCTCCGCTCCTGCATTGCATATAGTTTTAGAAACTTTTTCTGTAAAATACTCATTACATATGATTTCATTAATTTCCATCTTACTTAATCTTAAAGAGRTGAAAACCAGCAAATATTCCCACAGTTACCTCATAGGTCCTTCTCTCTGTGTGGCTGTTGTTTGGAGGCTGATAAGCAATGAGCATGTCATTGAGATCCTTCCACGTGAAGGAGCCAACAGGTTTTGTGTGGTCAGACAGGTGAGTGATAAAGCCCTGTGGAGGTGGCCTGGTAATGTTGAATACAAGCAGGGACTTGGGAGTTTCGTGGTCTTCGGCATCAATGGTTGTGGTTGTAATAGGGGTTAAAATAAATTGATCCACTTCCAGGATGAATTTTGCCATTGGGGCAGCTTTGGGTATTTGGTTGGGAACAGCACCTTTAATCCGAACAGGGAGCCATGCATACTCCGTCTACAACAGGAGAAAAATGAGACAACTGAAAAAGGCAAAGCAAAGCAAAAAAATTAATTCAATTTCTTTTAGCCTCACATAGCAAATTGGGGTACATGCTAAAGCAATAATTATTTTGAAAAGAAAAATTGAAACATTTTAATTAGAAAATGCCTAAAGTAAATATTGAGACATCACAAATATGACTTTCAGGTTCACTAGTCTTATTTTTGTCCTTAATTTGGGGCTGAAAGCACTTACCTAATTTGATGCGACTTTAATGAATAACTTTATCTGACAGAAACATGCACAAGCCACTAATTATTTTTAACTGAATATATTCAGAGAGCTCTTAACTTATTAATTACTGTATATGCTGAAGTCAGCGCAGATCATACTGTATAAAAATTGTGGAATTATGCCAGAATTAATTTTTCTCTCAGGATAAACTACTTATGCCTGACAGTAATCAACCAGAGGTACTTCTCTGTAGCCATGATGGTCTAATCATAGAGGCATAGAGATAATGCCTTTCATTTGCTTATCTGGAAAAGTTCTAAGAACTGATCAAAGTTTAAGGCTCCCCATCTCTCCTCAAATGTGAAAAGGAGAAAAAAATATATTAAAAAATAAAAAACAGGCCATGGGATGGCATTTAGACATTATATACTTGCATAAAAATTTACCTTGTGCACAGTTTTGCTTCTGCTGTCTGAGAGATCCAACCTCACAGGAATATAGTCAGTGTCAGGTGAGGGTGGGTCAAGGTGTCGATACTGAATCCCCATCCTCAGAAATTCTTCACAGCTCATTTTCTTGTTGTGGATGGCTCCTAGTCCTGGTGTACAGCTCCCGTTTCTGCACTGGTGGCCCAGGCTGTGCTCTGCAAACCAATAATAGCAATGTTGAAACCGGAGCAGAAACCAACACCGCAACCTGCCCATGTAGCTAAAGTAACCCTGAGAGAGAGAGAGAGACAGAGAGAGAGAGAGAGAGAGAGACAGTGTGATGAGTAGAGCCCCTTTCCTGACTTAATTTCCCCTACAGGATTTTGTTTCCAACTGACATTTTCCAGCTCCATCCTCCCTTGGTGTCTTGGTTAGGTGCTGCCTCCAACCACTACCTGTGCTGTTTCCAGTGAGTCTTGGCAATCACAAAGCTGTCACATTGTCCACATGTCTAGGAGCCAGAAACAGAATCAAATCAAGGAATTACTGACCCAGATCTGTGATCTGCATTGGGCCTTGCAAAAATCTCATGAAAGTCCCTTTCATGTCCAAGGTAGCTCAAGCTGTTCATTAAACTTCACATGACCCACGCTTACACAGCACGTCTGAAACAGCCCACTGCTGCAGACTTTATCTGTCACGTCTCTTTGAACATGCTACTGCCAACAACTAAAGCACGTCATACTAGTGCCAGGGAAGGAGCTCCATGGCTGATCTCCACGAAACTGCTCTCGCTGCACTTTCCTGGTGACAAGCTGGCCGTGAGCAGGCAGACTGGTTTCCGAAGAGATTATGGAAATGCTGCAATCCAGGTTTATCTTCCTGTCATAATCAAAGGTGAGGAGGTTCTTGTCAATCACCCTGGACAGACCATAGTATTCAGGGACCTCCAAAGCATGGGAGCGCATTTTTATGATGTTGCAGTCTGGCTCAAGTAACTGCACATGTAGGGTGAATGTTTCCACAAATGTTTCCGTTTCTGTAAATCTGCAAGTGACAGAAGAAAATTAGTTATGCTTCATCCCGTTTTCTTTTACTTTGTGAACTGGCCATTGTCCTCATCTTGTAAACTGAATTACTTGAAGCCCTTCCTCTCTTGCGCCCCAAGCCTTGGATTGCCATAATCCAGACCCAAATCCCCTACATTAAACAGGGTGTCTGTATGAAGGGAGAGGTTACTCGCTGTGTATATGTGAGTGTCCCCATCAGCAAGATAGCAGAGTATGCAGCACTCTGAAAGTACTCTTGTCACTTTCCATACCATAATGAATAAACACTGGTTTTCTGTAATAAGCAAACAATACATAATACACATTAAATGAGCATATCTGCACTATATGGTCAGAAATATTCTATAAACATTTGGTCACTTTTTGACTTTTTGACTAATGATGCAGCTACTGGATCCCAGTATTTGCAACATGTATAGCAGAATATCCTTTAATTGTAAGAAATGGACTGCTTCCTTTTCCTGAGGTCTGCTGGGCTCCTGGTAACAGTGAAGTGTCATCTCCTGCTGAGGTTTACCTRTACAGTCTAAGCATGACAATGTCTTCATCTAAAATCGGACATCCGTTGTGGGTGTATTTGACTTCATTAGGAAGGAAGTGACAGTCAAAAACCTGTGAAGGAGAAAGAATAGATTGGTTCAACACTGTCAAGGATGTTGGCTTCGCAGCACCTGTTCCACTTGTCTCTGGGAGCCTGGAATACATCAGACTGAGAAAATCCTTAATATGTAGTTCATTTCTAGCAATAGRTATTCACCTGATCCGTAATCTGTGAGAGTGAGAGTCAGAGCGGCCACTTAACCATGGGGCTGCTAGCATTTTCAATTAGAAGGCCAATGGTCATGGGTGATTGATTCAGGCTGCCAAGTCCCTCCCCAGTACAACAGTTTGACCTCAAMTTTCTTTATCACTGCATCCTGCAGAGGTGTATCCAGTGGTGTACGCAACTGCAGTGGTGTTGMAAAGCCAGCAGTTCCAGCAATGTGAGATTTATTGACTTTTAAAGTTGTTCATGGCAATGGCGTGGTTGAACAGTAAATCTTGTTTTATGGCCAATACAACTGGACTACAGAGGCACAAACCAGTGAAATTTGGCTCTTRGAAACTTTGCTCAGATTTGTTCCCTGTTTTTGTGATACTGACTTTGTACCTGTTGCTCTTTTCTGGGTCAGATGTCATCTCTGTGCCATACCAACATCCAGCCCTAAAAGCGRGGTAATTCACAGCACAAAAGCAAACTGATTTCTATTTTGTCCCTACCACCTAATGCAAAATAGACTAATGCCTACAACATACCTGATACAGGCACAATTAGTGAGTCTGTCTGGCCAGGGTTCAATCATCCAAGTGAGGCAGTTATTTCAGGCAGATTGATTTATTTAGTGGTTGGTTGACTTGTGAAAGCAAGGCAATGAGGAAACATGCCTGACACAAGTAGAAGAAAGATGGCTTTGTAGAACTCTGGCACACCCATTCTTTGGGAAAGGGTTTTGGATTCTGGGATGTACAATTTTCATGTTCTCAAATACTGCAATTTGCAAGACTGGCAAATTGCAGTTCCTGTGCAGTGGTGTTTTTTTTTTTTTTTTTCAAAAACACCAGCTGAAGGCTCCTAGCACTGATARAACCATGTCTCTGTTATCCCTGTGATAACAGGGAATCCCTACACACTCCATGGAGGATGGAGGATACCCATGTTTCATATCTACAGAGAGACAAAGCATATTCTAGCCAAAGAAACCGAAAGGTAATCACTGCATTCCCTAAACATTTCACTACGAATCTAAATGTAGTTTTGACTGCATTTTTTGAGTCTTTATTCACAAATGGTTATATTGACTTCCAYGGACTAAAGTGAAATCTTTAAACATTCACTACTGGACCTAATGAGGCCACAACTAATAGTAATTAATATATATATAAGGCTGAATGAAAAGCCACTTTTTTTTTTCAAAAGAAGAAAAGGTAATTTCTTAATGACAGCCATTTTTTAAAATCATAGGAAAAGAATCACGAAATGAAGTGCCTTGCTTGAATTGCCTTTATTTCCCTGAGTACTTCTAGGAATGGTGAAATGGCTGAGGGACTTCAGTGAGGTTCTTAAATGTTGACTGAAAGTGAAGCTGATAAAGAAAATCTCTGGATCCTCTGACTTTCAGTGTAAACTGATGTAATAATTTAATTCTAAATTAACTGTTAATGCGTGGTTAAATGAAGTACTGCATGACCACTTCATGGATTTACGTTAAAGATATAAGGACTAGTGACCTTCGTTTCTTTCTAGTCGTTACACAGAATAGAACTTCTATAGCAGAAAAATAATTACAATTTCTCAGCTTTCATTATTACTGAAACRGTCTGTTTCCACTGAAGTTATTCTCAGATGCTTAAGTTATGTGATAATTATTCTATATTCCTAACAATTTTAAAATGTATTGCCTGTTTTTAACTTCCATCAAGTACACTGCACAAAGTCTTTCCTTTTTCCTTTTTTCCTTTAAGTAATAAGTTAGTTGATTTTCAGATATACATACGTGGATCAAGCTCTTGAAATAATCTGTAATACAAGGTGTTATGGAAAGYATGTTTGATTTTATTTGCTGAAACTGCTTAGAAAGGAAGGACAAGAATAATTTGTGGAAAATAAAATTACACTCACATGATGAAGGTTTTGACTATGTTGTGGCTGCTCTGCTGTGTATTATTTTCAAATGCCACAGAAATATGTGCTCTGCTATTTTTCAAATAAAAACAAGTAYGTGTTTTTCTTACTTAATGTCTGCTCCTTAGTACAAACTAACATAAAGGAACATGATAGTTAGGTAATCAATTGGATAGTCTTAGCTGATACTCCGCAAAAATGGAAAATAAAATTAAGAAGTAGTTATGTGGTATGTTATGTTAAAGARAAAAGGATTTACAAAACCCACTCTTATTGTAGTTTCAGAAGCTTCCAGTTGTAAACTGAAGGTAAGATTCTCCACTGACATAATCAGTGTAGAGCCCCCAAAGTCAATAGGATTTTGGTGACAGTGATGCCTGATGATTTTTGCTTTTCCTTTTTACGCTTTCTGTACCCTCTATGCATCCGCCTGTACCCCTTAGCCCACAGGTTTGTAATTCCTGTAGCTTGATATTCCAGCTTAGTTTAGGAGTTCTGCTGGGCAGAGAGACCAAACATCCTGAGGAAGGAGTCAGTGTGCCCTGTGCTATCTTAAACCCGAGGCTCCAGCCTTGGGTGAAGCCTTCTGTCCAGAACATCTTGTGTAAACTGGGCTCTGGCCTCATCCTGGGGGAGATTCATTAGAATAGGGGGACATTACTGCATTTGTGAAGTTTCTTATTGGGGAATTCTAGATAGATATGCTAATTCCTGAAACCTATAAAACTTGTACCCGTGCTGTACACGGGGTGTGCATTCTGCCATCAAGTTGTGCRCCTGGGATCCCAAATACCGAGGTAAAACCCTTTTTATCCCCTTAACCGTGTCTGTGTCATTATTAAAAACTGGCCTTTCAAGGCAGCAACAGAAGGATGTTGTGCAGGACAATGCCAAAGGCTTTATGGAAGTTCAGAAAAATGACATCCACAGCYCTTCCCTTGTCCWCTGATGCCATCACTCCATCACAGAAAGCCACTGGGCTGGGTCAGGCAGGATTTGCCCTTGCTGAAGCTGTGCTGGTGTCTCGAGTCACCTCCCTGTCCTCCCTGTGCCTCAGCAGAGCTTCTGGGAGGATCTGTTCCACATCTTGCCAGGCACAGAGGGGAGACTGACAGATCAATAACTCCCAGGAAAGATCTAACCTTTTTAAAGATGTGTACTGTATTTCCCTTTTTCCAGTCTGGAAACTGGGACTTCACCTGACTGCCATGACTTTTCAGATATCATGAAATGTGGCTTGTCACTACATCAGCCAATTCCCTTAGGACTCTATCCCTTAGGGATGCATCTCATCAAGTCCAATCACATCAAAGAATTCATTTCTTTTTTTTCAAGACATCAATAGTTCCACATCTTAATTGATAACAAGGGGATGAAAAACCAATAAAGGCTTTTTACCGCTGACTGACAGTCAGTTTATATGAGTATTAAGACACAGTCTGCTTTGCAAAAAGAAACATCTGKTTTATGTTTCCTGATATGTTTTCCTTTTGTATGAACAGGCAACTCTAATTGTCTATAAATTCACTGGGTAGGACAAAGGAAATCTAAATCTTTTCCTAATTATTGTTGAGCTTTGTTTTTTTCCACTTCAACTGTTTTTCAATTACAATTTATAATTAAATTGTCATGCATTCCTAGAACATTACTTGCTTTAATGGTAGTA
Organism: Malurus melanocephalus; assembly: GCF_030028575.1. Classification (NCBI taxonomy): domain Eukaryota; kingdom Metazoa; phylum Chordata; class Aves; order Passeriformes; family Maluridae; genus Malurus; species Malurus melanocephalus. Next base: position 1,191,814 of record NW_026623459.1, read on the forward strand.
AACCAGATCATACCAAAGGCATTTCTGGCTGCAGGATTTCCTGTAGAATGATCATGAATGGCACCAGCAGATCCAGACTCTGGCACCGTTTCTCAGGAATATTGAAATATTTCTCAGGCATCACCAGCAGGCACRGCCTCTCTCCAGCCTGGTGCTCTAGGGCCACCTGCCCAGCAGAGCTCTCCCCTCTATCTGACTGCAGCCTCCAAGAGCCACACTCGACTGCCTGGGCACATATTCAGGGCCATGAAAGAACAGACACTTAACAGAAATGGGGCTGGGAGAGAGGAAGTGAAGGACCCTATTTAGAAAATAAGGTGGAGTGAGAGCACATCACCTGGGATCTCTTGAAAAGGACCTCTAACGTGTGCTTGAAATATGTTGGGTTACACAGGACAAAGTGGCTGTTTTGAAATACCTGGGTCCTGCTGCACCTGGAGGCTGAGGCAGAAGTTGAAAACCAAGTCAAACCTCAGCCAGAAAGATTGCCTATGGAAGAGGTTTGCCATAGGTTTCACATGTAAGTCCCTCTTTTCTTTCTCTTTTACTCATCTCATTTGGATTGGATATTATGATAAATTTCTTCCCTGAGAGGTTGGTCACACATTAAAATGTCTTCCCCAAGGAAGTGATGGAATCACCATATCTGGGAACATTCAAAAAATTTATAGATGTAGGGCTTAGGGACATGGTTTAGTAGTGGACCTGGCAGTGCTGGGTTAATGGTTGTACTCAATGTTCTTTGAGGTCTTTTCCAGCCTTAATGATTCTGTTTTTAAATGAATTGGGGTGCAATCTATACTGGGGAAATAGAGGTGGGGTGCTCTGGTCAGTGCTCTGTGCTGGCAGAGAAAAAGCCCTGRGGCAGTTTCAGCAGATGCACTACATCTCTTGGGGCCAGTCTCTAGAGAAGATCACACATTGTCCAGTCCATCATCTCTTGTTTTCCCTGGCATGCCTCTGCTCCTTAGGAGTGCTGATTCAGCTGAAGTATTTGTCAGTGGTCTGCAAAAACAATAGTGATGGCCTAGACAGAAGTTTTGAAAAATTTGTTGAGACTGGTGCTCCTTCACTTATCTTCACTGAAGCCACCAAGAGYCCTGGAGAGGATGTTTAAGACTCTATACATACATAAACACACAAAAGTGTGTGCTCTGTGGCACAAAACAGATTTTTTTTAAAAGCCAAAACCTGTGTGGTTATGGTTCATTAAAACATTCATCCTCTGTCTATAATATTATATCTTCTTGACRATTACTTTCAACTCCTTTCTGCTATGACTCAGGTGGGGAGATTTGTAAAGCAGATGAGTGGCAGAATGGTAATATATGAAATACATTTCATTATTCCTACAAGCTTGACATTTGAACAGAAAACAGGGGAGTTTTCATGTATTTGCCATCTGCTAGCAATTTAGCTGTTGCAGAGCAGGACAAACAATGGTGTACACAATGTGCTTATTGTATGTGATTATTTTTTTCTTAATTGCTCCTTAAGTAGTGGCTGCGTGACTAAAATGTAAAATGCTGTAGAGGGCTATGCATTACCCAAGGGGCACTGGTTACCCTCACGGGGGAAAACAAGCAGCTGAGAGACTGGAGGATATCCTGTAACTGAAAGTTTTGAAATACCCATTCTTTGCTCGTGAAAGGAGACTCTGACCAGACTCACTTCTGTGCACTCCTGCTCCTGAGCTCAGCTTTTGAGTTTCAGGGTTGCAGTTCTCTGCCAGCTGTGCACTTAGCAAAAGGCTGAACCTCACAGACCATTCAGTTTCATGCCTTTTAGTCTCTACCCAAAAGGAAAAAAAAATCAATAAAGCAGCTGTTTTTAGCTTCTCCCAGACCTGCACACATACCAACACTCAAAGCAGAAAATGGAGCTCAAATACCTGTGGAGTTAGTTTCCCAACCCTCTGTGTTATTGGCTCATTAGTCACAACTTCTACTTTGCAGACATCCTTCTCTCTGGGGATGGAAAACTTGAGGTCATCTTCTGACAGGAAGACAGACTGTCCCTTCATCACTTTCACCCCAAGGTTCACACTAATAAAGGAGGAGCATACAACTCTTAACACAACGGGCAGCAGCAGAAAAGACCAGCTTTTCTCAAAGGGCTTCATGTTATAGGGGGGTGCCAGCCTTTTTCAACAGTGAAAAAATTTCTTAAGAAAAGGAGTCTTCTTTCACCATCATATAATGAAGGTATTAATAGGCACAGGTAATAATAATATATGACATTTTTTCTATTAATAGGCCCTCGTTGACTGAAATTTTGGCAGGAACCTTTCAAAATATCCTCAAGGTTTTATAAAATCCATTGGCCAAGCCTGACAAAATGATGAATGTGTTCTCAGAGTCCTTTCAAGGTTTGTTAATCCTAAAAAAAAAAAAAAAAAAAGAAAATTGTTTTAAGGCACTGAGCAACTACTGGTATTAAAACAAAACAACAAATGCACAGACAAAAATATCCTTCCACCATTTCTTATATTTGCAGTTCATTTCAAGCAGCAGCTTGGCTTCACCTTTGAATACCATTTGGTGCACACATGCTCAGAAAATGAGCTATCTACCAAAGAGGGTTCTCCCTCAATGGGTCAGCTCTCCATGTGAATTCGAGGCACCTTTAGTCTGCATTCACATACAAACCCTTGCTCTGTAGGATCCTTTGTTACTGACCTTTTTAACTGCAGGACTGAGTAGATACTAATAAAAGAGTGTGAGCTGCAAATAATTTGAAAGAGCAAAGGTGCTCRTTCAGATTAAATATACCAGMAAGTGAGATAAAGGGAAGGTGGCCTCCTATTAAATCTGTTTTCTCTCTGTCATTGAAGGTGTGAGAAAAAAATCAACCTTTGGTTAAAAACACCTCTCCAGTGCAACTCTAYTCTCCCTGCTACAAAAAGCAGCAGTGCCAGGATGGCAGCATAGAAACATGTAATACGGCATGACAAAGCTGTAATTTTTCTTTAAAAAAAACAGTCTGAACTCAATGGAAATAAAGATTAAAAGATAATATGGAGGAAAGTTACACAAGTTTTTCATGCCCCTAATTATTCTTCGTGCCCCTAATTATTCTTCATCCTTCATGTTTAGAAACTCATAGGAAAAGAATTTTTATTCTGATATTAAATAAGCACTACTGAAATCCTTCTAAGTGCCTAATTTCTATAATCTTCCAAAGTTACTGWATCTATAGCCCAAAGAATAGGAAGTGATATTGATTTAATTAAATTTTTGAAGAGCATAAGAATTCCAAGWCAGTAAAGTGTCAACATTCCTTTGGTTTTTGTAAATTTTTTATGCCCTGACAACTTATTTGCTACAACCTTATGATCAATACTGAATTTCCCTGAAAGTGAATTAAAAAGCAAATCCTTGTATCTCTTTATTTTTTTTGTTGTTGTTAACAGGTAAGTGTTCACTCCACTGTTTCCAACAAAATGACATTCTGAGCAGCCAATAATTGAATGCACATAACCACCCAGTTTTAAATTTCACTGAGAAACAACCAGCAGTTCAGTAATCCTGCAAGGTTATTCACTTCCTAAAGTTATATAAGATAGATCCACTCACTTCACCACAGATGTAAGATTGAGGACCTTGAGATWAACATCCATGTAAAGCTGGATGTATGTTGACGATGTACTCAGGGATGCAAATCTCAACCCCAGTTTTTCCAAGTGTTTATCTGAAAGTCTTTCCATTTTGGTTAAAACATTGCAGCCATAACCAGGAAGAATATCTGAGAGGAAATGTAGAATTCTAGCCAGTAGAAAAGGAATTAAATCCATGGTCGAATATTCAGATAAAAAAATAATTTGGAACTTCAGGTTCAGACTAGGCAAAGTGCTAAGAGGCAGTTAATGCCTCTGACACATAGACCCAGTGGTTTACACCTCGTGATAATGCCAGTAACTTTCTGCTCCATAATAGTGGGCTGAAGCATTGATTTATGGTGCAAAATAGCTTTATTCAAGGGTTTGTTTTTTTTTTACGGGGCATCTCATCAGAAATTATTAAATTACAGCCTGGATAGTTTTGACTTTCTCAATCACTTATCCAGTCCTAGCAAAATGAAATTATAAGAGATCCTTTCAGCACGTAATGACAATAAAAATGAGGTTTTGGGGTGGATGCCATATTAACATCCTCCCTATCTGTGAAAAAGTCATTGCATCAGTGAAGTCGTGTTTGTGGTGCATGATACTTATTGATTGTAATGTCATGGTTGACAGTGACAGTGTGCTGCTCGCCACAGATATACAACTGCTGGTGGTGCCACTGTCACATTTTGTGGCTGCTTTGGACTTCCTGACAATCTCCTTTCTTCTCTGCCCTTAATATCACAGCTGAACCTGATCCATCCCTGCTGTTCATTGGTACGCCACCTGAAGGTGACATACAACTGAGGCAGAAGGGACATACGACTGAGGCACCATTTGGTTCCAAATGCACCACAATATTTCAGATATACTTAGTGRCCTGATGAAATAATGGTATTCATGGACAGCACAGAAGGAGGATCAGTATTATGAAATAGAGCTGTTTTCTCATCAACTTTCTGAGGGCCTGCCTATTTGCCAAAACACCTGAAACAACTCCAGGTGCACTGTGTGAGTACAAGGAAGGCGACCAGTTTTGGTCCCAGAGGTAAAACAGTCATGTCAGCTCAGTGATGTATCATGTACTAGTTGTTAACCCTCAGTGGGGTYGGAGCACATGATTTATCCAGGAGACAGCTGGATTTGCTCAACCTGAAGAAGAGAGGGCTTATTGCTTATTTTAGACTTCTAACAGAAGAGTCACTGGAGCACAGAGAAAGAGACACATAAAGCCACAAAACAGGAACAAGGGAAATCCACATTAGACATTAGAAAAGAAGAAAAAAACAAAAAAAAAAGGTAGTGACCATAGGCAGTGGAAAAGGTTTCACAAAGTCATCTCAGATATATGTAATAAACAACCAGTTGGGGCCTGAGTTGCTTGATGTAACTTTGAAGCCGGACTTGGCTAAAACTGGCTGTTCTTGGAGAAAGAGGAGGGAGGAGTTAACTGCAGAAGTCCTTTTACCCTAAATCATGCACTGACATTAAGTTGAGAAGACAGAGCCATCTGACTAGCAGGATCCAAGCTAATTACCTGGTGCATTTTTGCAAAATACTGCATCATACCCTGCCAACTCTCCAGTAATTCCCCTGAGATCCAATATAACCCACACTGACTAAAAGAAAAAAAAAAAAAAAAAAAAAAAAAAAAAAAAAAAAAGTGGTAACGAGTAAAGAGACCTCCTTTCCCTTAATTAGAGGTAGACTGGCCAAGCTGACCCTGAGATTTGGAAGGCTGGAAAATAAGTCCTGGACATGTTCCTGAGCATTGAACAAGGACACTTTACAAGGGGCACTCTAAGGAGCTACTCTGCTGGCAACTCCTGCCTGCTCTGAGCCTGGGGGGAAGGCAGAGGGAGAAGGGGCCTCTGAAGAGGCAGCAGATGTGGCTCTGTAGAGTTGAGAGGGGAGTGTACCAAACCAGGAACAATGCAGAGCAGGGTTTCTGTGAACTTTAGATGTGGTTTGTTAAAAATTTCCTCCAAATGCCAGAACTATCTTTCCCTCAGGGCTGCTGGTGTGCATGTGAGAAATGACGCAATGATTAATTACAAACACATAACAACTGGTGAGTTTGAGGACAGCTAAAAAATTAATCCARATTATTTAGAGAGCTTTCTACAAACATAAAACAACTGAAAATAAGACCTGAAACAGCACCAACAAGTCTCAGCTCTAATACCTAAAACTTGACAGAAAAACCTCTAATCGCCAGTGACCTTGAGCCAAGTCTCAATGACACCCAAAGTCTTCATTGGGATTTGGGTRAGACTTCAAGAGTTTCTCTGTATGTGGCAAAATCTCTGGTTGCCTGGGATATTTCCCTGAACAGATGGATTAAAATTGCCCCATTCTTTAGCAAAGCTGGAAGGGGATAATGGAGRATGATTTTCATGCGTTGGAAGTTGGATTGATGTGTTTTAATGAATACCAGAAGAATTTTGCAAGAAACAGAAAGAACATACTATTTTTTTTTTAGCATGAGTTCAAAGAAAACAAGTAAGAGCTTTCCATGATTTCTAGGAAACAAGATGGATATTATTACAGCAATTAAAGTCTAGCCCAGGGYAATGAAAAGATCATGAGCTATTAAATTACGGGGACTGTTTGTTATTTAGTGTTTTTGTTCCATGCACTGCAAACAAGGATTACAGGTCACTGAGAAGCTAACTGCTTGGCAAGGCATTTGCTGAGTTAGGAATGGTAGATAGCACCCTGTAAGTAGTGACACCCTGGACACATGTCAGCAGCAGAGATGCATTTTGCCTGGGGTAAAATACAATCCAGAGCTAGCTGAGATTATGACTAGAATTCTCCAACTAGCAAAAACATAACTTGCAATATCACCTTTTAATAACCATTCGAAGAAACTGTATATAATTATGAGCAGATTTCCTTGGAATGTCTCTACAAAACAAAGTGACATCAACTTACTTCTAAAAGCTGATGGTTCCAGATAAATACATAYAGATCAGCAGGAAATTTAAAACCTTTGTAAGCACATATGTGTTAATGAACACATGCAAGCTTTCATGAACACATATGTCAACTGTATCAATGTACAAGAAAATGTAAAAATGCTGACAGATTCCTACTTCAAAATAAGTGTACAATTTTAAAACATTCATTTAAAAACTAATTATCCCAGATAAATGAAATATATCCTTTTAMGGACTTACTAATGCCAAGTGATTTTTTTAATATGTTTCACTGCTTTTTATCACATTTCTTTTAGTATGTCTCATTAATAAGAGAATTCTGAGCAAACAAACCTTATTTAGCTCTTTCAAGCTTTTATAAAAGCTAACGCCACAAAGTTTTATTACATCTGATAGAAGAAAACCAGTATAATAGAGACATCTGTATCAACTTGAACATTAAGATAAACTAAGATCCAAACTTTCAAGTTAACTTCTACTAAACTACTGACAAAACCCAGTGCCTACTTTCCTCAAAATTAGAACTGAGCTTTCAACCATCTCGAGCTCAAAAATTACTGTCTGGCTGCAAATTACTGTTCAGCAGCAAACTGAACTCTGCAGCAGTTAAGCACTCTTACAACTGCAAACACAACAGCATTCAGTGCATACAACAAACTGAAATTAGATACTTACAGGTAGCAGTGTTTCTGCTGGAGGCTGAACATGAGATCATCCTAGAAAAACAGGGAAAATGTATGTCACTGACCCAGTAATTTCTGTTTTAAAAGGCTGGCAGGGAAAGAAATCCAATGAGTGAGCGACAGAGAGAAACAGAGAGGGGGAGGGGAGAGATAGATGAAATTCCAGTCTTTCTGGTCAGCTTGGCTGTAGTTTTCTCCGTACTGAAAATCCACAATAAACACTCCTTGCTTGCAAGACTGCTCCTGACTGCAGAGTCACAAATCGCAAGTATGTTCAGGCTCCATGTGATAACAGCACTCAGAGATGCCTTGCAGTGTTTACACTCAGCAATGCTTCTCTGGCAGCCAGTCCCAGATCTTCTTTTC
>NW_026623459.1:1199493-1224725 GCF_030028575.1 Malurus melanocephalus
TTTTTTTTTTCCCATTCAGAACAGCAAGGAAGAAAAAGAATATAGAAAAAATCTTACCAATTATTTAATATCTMATGTGATTCAATATATCTCTCTCCAGCCTTCTGTCATGAGATTCACATCAGATTTACATATTTGACTGGCTGGTGAGATTCTAAGTAAAATTTGCCACCACATAGTGGCTCATGGGTGCACCCTGAGGAGTAAACCTGACAGTTCAAAGTTTTAAAGCAAGAGCCTATGTTGCAATACAGGGACAGACTGTCCTATGCCCACCTCAGCCCAGAGACCAAAAGAATTTTTAAGCATAGGRGACAAAATGATTTTCAATCCAGCCACAGCACATTGTGACAAAAGCAAGAGGGAAAGCATCTGGAAGTGCTATTGACTTTCAGATTACTTTTATAAACAGGAGCCAAGTCCAGCACAACTGTAATGCTGTAAAATGTTGTCTCCCCTTGCCCTTTTTGAGCAAGCAAGCTGACTCTGACCCTCACATTACAATATACAAACAAACTACAATATATAAATGCAAAACAAGTCAAGAGGAAGGAAGAGAAGAACCAGCAGATGCTCCTGTGGCATGACTAGTGTATAGATGAAGAAAGCAAATAACTGTTAAAAATTAAAATTAACTCAAAGCTTCACCATGTGTATGATACAATATGGCCTATATTTCCATAAGGAAAAATACTAAGCAAAAAAAAAAAAGAATTCCTTGAGGTACATTACTAGTATTAGAGTGATATAGTGTCCTGGATGTCAGAGCACACATTTTATCAGGTTTCAGAAAAACTTGCCATGAATATTTGTTTCCTTTGAGTTGTTTAGATGGCCGTGGGTTTCCCTGTTTGTGTTTTTGCATGCTGACATGTATCTTCTAATTCACTGTGATGAATGGCCTGTCTTACAGCACAGTGGTCTGATTAGGATCATCAGCAGAACTGTCCTTAYAGGCTGATTAAAACAGTGGCAGCTTATTTTGAGATCTGTGACACAACAATCAATAACATCATTGCAGAAGCTGTCTTCAAACTCATTTTATTACTGCATCAAYGAACTCAGCATCTCATTTCTTATTGTACTCATGAACAACAATAATTTTTGCAATCTATAAAGGTCACATTATCTGAAGGATAGAGTAAAATTGCCAAAGCATTTGTTGAGAAATGCCAGAGCACTGAAGAGAAGACAAGTTTTTGTACAATGCTCAATCTTTCCATTTCAATATTCATCCACCTAGGKAATATAGTAGTTCTGTTTCCCTTGGATGAAACTTAAGCACTGTATATATTTTTTATCACTTACTAGTAAAATCATGCAGTCCAGACTGTTGATATAAAGGCAATAAATTAAAAGTTTTCTGCAAGCTGTCTTTAACAAGATAGAGTCTACATCAACCCCTTTCTTTACCAGCTTCTATTTGGGAAAAAAAAAAAACATTCTACTTGAGGCACAAACCAGGCAAGAACACACACACACACACAGATACCCCCACAAAGCGCCACCTCTTCTCTTTCATTTTGATGTACATTGATAAGCAATGGCCTAAACCCACATTGTCTGACATCTGCACATCCAATCAACACTCATGTAAGGAGTGAGGAGGAGGTTCTCAAAGTAAAAAGAGACTTGTCCCTGTCCTAAATGTGGAGGCTGTACCAGAAGAAGATCAGCTGCATTGAGAGGGAAAACAGTCACTATTATTTTCCAGATATTCACTGCATCATATAAATTTTATTGTGTGAGCAACAATATGTGGTTGCTGCAGTTCACTCAGCCCCTAACACAACATGAGGAGAGCAGAGTGAAAGATCTGTTTTAAAAGGGGAAGTGTTAAATCTACTAAATCTACTAAATTTTCTTCTTCCTCTCCAGCCCATAGGTACTCTTTCCATAAAGATTCACTGTGGGAAGGCCATGGAGCACACTATGTACTTCCTAAACACAAAAAAGCAAAATTAGAGCTCAAGGTCTGACAGTGAACACTAAAGTGGGATAGATTTGTTGACAGACAGCTCATCCTGCAGGTTGCTGTCAATCTGCTCAGTTTCCTTGGGGATTCACCTGAAGGTTCCCAAGATCAAATCCAGAAAAACACAATAATCAAAAAAACCGAACACTCTTTCCACAGAAGAAGCAGCCGTAACGTGCAACCACTGCATGCTTGTGGATAGAGTCACAGCTGTGTTTCTTTGCACAGCCATGCATTGCCATCACAATCAGGAGGGKTACTCTCCTGCTTCAGCCTGTGATCTTCATCCACAAGAACCCAGGCTTCACGAACACAAAGCTAATTATGAAATTCACCACCAAACAGATTGCTCATTATTTTGCCTCTTTATCCAAAATTATTTTCTGGAGCATTACCAAGGAAGCACTATAAAAGATACAACTTTTGAGTTTTCTCCTAGGAGACTGAGGATCTGTCAGTTATCAGGTACAGCCAGGAAGAAACATGCTCTGTTTTTTCAGTACAATGCAATTAATGTATATAAGTCAAGGAATGGGATTGTCCTTGCTTCAGGGAGTACATCTCTTTCCTCTTCCAGTTCAGAGGCACTGAAAAGCATCACCCAAGACCAAGACATCAGAAAGAGCTTCTCTGCTTGAACAAACTCTCACTCATCCACAGTTACTGAGTGGCAGTGATGCTCTGGAAAAGTTGCTGCAGTAGCAGAGTGGATAGATGGAGATGATAGATGGAGATGCCTATGCAGAAACATTACAACCTGAAGACCTTGTAACACATGTCTGSCATACCACCATAATTCAGAACATGGTCCTGGCTGGCTTTGGTGACTTTTGATAAAGAACCCAATGGTTTGGGGCCCGACAGTCAGAAGATCTGGATTCAGATGATAACTACATTATTTCAAGCATGGACATGCAACAAATCAGCCTTTGAGTTCTGTCAAACAGCTGCATGAGGGAAGAGCCTTAGTGCTGGTTGTGTTCCATACAATCATTCTTGTCCTTGGGAAAGAAAAATATTGGAAATTGTATTTAATCATTGCTATTGAGTTTTGTGGGACATGAGTTTAACTCTTCTTGTAATCAACAACARGAGTGTCAAGTAACACCCCAAACGTGGCAGAGGTTTGAGTAAGAAGTGGCCTTTGGAAGTCCTCTAGTCCAATCCATTATTCCCTGCAACAATGTAATTATTCAACAAATAACACACATGAAACACAAAAATACCTGTTTTGTGTCCAGCAGATCAAAAGATCAGAATGTTGCCTGAATGTATAAGCAAAATGTGAGTGGCACATCCAGTAAACTAAGTATCCTCACAAATCCATGCTTAGTGCTATTGTCTCTAATTTTGAACACTTTAATGTTTTTCCCAGAAGTCTTTGTATCTTGGGATAGACCTYCAGCTGTTGCAGAGGAACAGTGAATAGACATCTTCAAGGACTTTGACATCTTTGCAGCCCCTGCAGTCCTTTGCCTGAATGTATCCTGAGCGCATCACCTCTAGTCATGGTTCCTTCMAATTGTACATCCACAAGGATGAGCAAACATGCTGAAAGTCATAAAAACCCCTCTTCATGGCCATGGTGTTCTCTTCAGAGATGTGAGAGGGGATAGGARCAGCTGGATACAAGGCAGCAAAGTCTTCCCTCCACGCCCTCCAGAGCAGCCTCACTGCAGCATGCGTGGGGGACTGTGTGACCATGAGAGGTGGCTTGTCCCTCTCCGGACTGGGATAGTGGGGACAATAACAATTTGATACGAAGAGGAACTCTGCTACCACAGTTCTGCAGAGGACACTTTCTGCAGCATTAAAAGACCTGCTTGTGTGTGTAAGCTTCATCACAGAATTTCAATTCTAGAAATTATAATTGTGAATACTTGTACTTGCACTCCCAGSTCTTATAAAGGTATTGATTCTTCCCATTTGTCTTCCAAGCTGCTGCCACACCCTCCTCATCTGCACTAAAAAGATAAATATTAGGCWTCTCAATCTTTAGGTAGCATGGCAAGAAAGGGGTGGCAGCAGCTATTCCCTTCCACCCCTTCCTGGTCATAGAGATCCTGGACAYGTTAAGCACCATGAAAATCAATTTGCACCGTTGGAAATACATACCTGACGACAGCCTTGGAGGGATGGCAATGTCCCAATATTAGAGGAAATAATTATATTCCCATTTGCAAAGAGCTGGCCTGTTCTTTAATGTACCTAACAAGGGACAGAAAAAACAGTGTTTCACACATTAAGAAGCACAGGAGAGAAAAACACTGTGTTTCCAAAATACCGGCTAAAAAAGGCTAAAAATATTTCCAAAGATCATGAAGGATGATTTCATGCTGGCAGTCTGCCCACTTCTTTTAACAGTGCTCACAACTTGGCTTCAAAATGCATGTTCAACATGCATGTTTTCCCTCTCTTTCCTTAAAGTCTGTTGTTCTACATAGAATCATTCCAGCAAAACCCACAGACCACATGTCCTCATTAATGCAACAGGGTAATTGTTTTCATAATTGAACTACTATCCAATTTACCTCAAACTGAAAGACTTCTAGGAATATTATCTTATTGCCATTAAAATAATTTGTGCTCAGGAAAGGTTCCTTAGTTGTTTTAATTGAGATCAATCAAAGTGGATTTAATGAGACTCTGGAGATTTTAACCAAAGTCTTTGAAAACTGAGCCTTTTGTGGGTCAGGGCCTCTATATTGGCTTTAGACCACATATGGATTTAGACCACAGCTGGTACWACTGGATTTTCATCTCAGTTTGTGCTTGTAAAGATTCATTGACTGTCCTTGTTCAGCTCACACCGCCACTGACTATGAAAGATATGAAAAAAGTGTTTTCCCAACAATGTCASAGATTTTATTTTGTACTCTGCAGAAAAGTGCAAATTCTGCAAAGGCAGAATACTTCTCAGGACCCTGATCTGGTAGGAYGAACACATAGCAAATACCGCTCCTGACCTTAAGCAGCAGCTCMAGAAAACCCAGACCTTTTAGAATATTGAAATCATTCTGTGTTTATCCTTGTACATGCTACACAGAGCATCCAGACTGAAATCCAGGAATGCAATTCTTCATAAAGAACTTCCCTTACCTACATTTTTACCTACAGCAGTGCTTTAATTAAGTGTGGTGGCATATTCCCAAAACCATTGCAATTCCTAACTGGTCAGAAGGTATGCAGGAGTCTTTAAGCACAGAATAGTGCCTTAATCTGTTATAATCCTCTAAAAAGATTACTGTTGAAAAGTTCTCATATCTTGGCATTCAGCTAAGGTATTATTAAGATGAGAGGTTAATTAAGAAGAAAGAAATTAATCACAAAGAAAATTCAAGGAGACTTCTGAGATAGATGAAGAAAAGAAATCTCATTTGTTTGCTCCTGATGAGGACAACTTGGGGAATTCTAGGAAGATGTGAGAAAAATCTGAAGCAAGAATATCTAAATACCTGAAAAAGAATTTTGAATAAGTGTTTTGAGTTGTGTTAACTTCATGATCTTCCATATCTGAAAAGGGAAATGCTAAAATACACATCACAAAACACCTGGACACACTATGAAGAACAGAGACTTTTCAAAAAAATCAGCAACTAGTCACTGTCATTTTAAAACAATTAAAACATTAATTGAATTCAATTGAATTTCAATTAAAACATTAATTGAAAAAAAAAGGCAATTCTTCTTTCTGTCCCTCTTTCAATGACCAGATGTAGTTCCATTTCAGTTTCACCTAGGAGTGCCTAGGTTTTATTCACAATGTTTCTTTCTTGTCTGAGCCATTCCTGAATTTTTGCTGTGTAAATTGGTAAGCTGTCATCTCATTTTTCCAAACCTCTACTCAGTATTAAAATTTAGGTGCTTGAATGCTCTCTTCTTGAATTAATTCAACAAATAATGGTAATTCAGTTTTCTTTTTTTTCATTCTTCTCTTTTAAAATTTCAACAAAGAGACAGAAGTCATTCAGTTCCGTCCCTGCACTGGCCACATGATGGGCCCAGTAAAAACAAAATTAAAGGAAGTAAGTCTACTTCATTAAAAATCTCTTTCCAGATGTGGTTCTCTACAGAGTAACAGTGAATGATAATGTGAGGTGTTTTTTCTCTTGGCAGCTTGTCCAAACACAGTTTTGAGTTAGACTGTGTTAGGACCGTGTAAAAAAGCACAAAAAAAGCCTCTCAAGAAGTGTAGTGCACTGGCCAGAAAGACACATGCGTGCAGAAAGAGCTGGGATGTTGTGGAAGAACAGAAACATGAATGAGGGACAAAGGAAGCTGTCCAATTTTCTGACTTTCCCGTGCCAAAGGAACCCAAGGTTAGATCTAAACTGTGAGGTCACTAAATCACAGAAATTGAACCAGCTGCAGTGTTTCCAGGCTACCAACAAACCTCATGGAATATAGAATGACAGAATGTTCTGGTTTGGAACAGACCTTAAAGATGATCTATCCTAACCTCCTGCCACGGAGAGCAGTGTCRTTTACAAGGTCAGCTTGCTCCAAGTCTCATCAAACCTAATTTTGTAAGATGGGTTGGGGCACATCTCAAGTGTTGTTAGACTAAAATACACAATTACATTCTCAATACAGACAGAAGAGAAAGCAGAGCATGGGCAGAGTGATTATAGGCCTGCTCAGCCTTAACAGCATAGTGTGCAGGGCTGCAACCATGAAAACAAGGTWTGCACGCCCCTAAATTTGGATTTACACATCTCAATCACTCACAGCTTTGGAAAATGGCGTTTTCCTAACTAAATTAATTGTCACACTCAATTAAAAAAAAATAATCTACCTTAAGCTCAAGGATGCTCAGTTCTTTGGAGACCCYTGTGCCCACAAGCCCAAAGGAAGCTTATCCCGTGGGCACACAGAGCCCAGCTGGTGCAGCAGGGTTCGCCTGACACTYCTGGTGTGCAGCCATGCCAACATGGGGCTTTGTCCTGGAGAATACGGCAGAAGGAGAGAGTCAACACACTACACTGACACTCAGGAGAGCTGCTGGGGCACCCCTTTGTCCCCAGCTCCAGCATATTGTGACTGCCTTTGTCCAGACATGACTGGCTCTGAACCAGTACCAGCAGAGGAGATGGCCACAGAGCTCCTCAGCAACTTCAGCACAAGGACTAACTTAGCCACTAGCCAAAACAGCTGAGGGTTTAGAATAGAAAACCGGCATTAATTAAGCTTTATTCAAAGCAGGTAACTCTACCTGAATGTATAAAAACAGGGATTTACCTCTATTAAAAAAAAAAAAAAAAAAAAAAAAGTGTTGTAGGTAAATACAATCTTTTCCAGTGGATGAATCTTATCCATTTTCAGAAAGACTTGCTCAACCACCTAGGCCAAAGACAGAGTCCAGTTAGATGGAATTTCCACAAAACCAAAGTTTTTGTAGCTTTTTAGGAGACAACATCCTTTCCTCTGAGACATGAGAATCGACAGGTCATATTTCCTAGCAGTTTAGCCCATCGCCACCTGCAGCAACATCATGGGATATTTAAGCATACCTCAAAAACTGCAAAATACWTTTTCTAAAATACCTTCGGTTTAAAAAAGACATGTTTTAATGTCTCAAATTTATAGACTGCACTTAAAATAGCGTGGGAAGAGCACATATTTAAATGTGCATCATAGGGTCACCTGTGTAAAGTGTACCAAACTTCRCAAACGTTCAAAGTTTGAACCAGGACAAGGCAAAAGGGTCACCAGTGGGATTTACTGAACCATTCAGTCTTGCAGTGAACAGCTTTACTAAAACTRGCCAAAGCAGACCTCAACAATAACAATATTAAGAGCCCAGTCAAAAGCTGTAGCTTGATCCTTTTGTATCACAAACTCAGGTCACACCAGGAATTACACAGAGGCCTCTTACCTGTAGGGACAGATATGATCTTCGCTCACAGTGTTTATAGCATAATGAATTTCCCTACATTGAGGCCACTGTTTTCTGCTAATTGCTCTTTCATCCTAAGAAAAGGTGGAGAGAATGGCTTCTAGAAGACTTACTGATGTAAAAGAGTTTGAAAGCATAACACAAAAGAAGTCTGACCTATTTTTTAAATAAACAAACAACCTCATCTCTTTTTCCATGCATATGACATGGGAAGTCTGCCCTATTTTTAAAACAAACAAACAACTTCTTATCTCCTTTTTCATCAATGCAACATGGGAAATTTGAGCCTGGCTTCTGTATTGGTAAGAGGGAAATTTTGTTGATAAGTGAGTAGATTCCTCAGCTGAAGCCTCTCGCATAGCTGTAAAGTTTACAGGAAAAGCCATCCAAACTCTGCTCAAGCATCCTTCTGTCACTGACTGTTTACACCACATGTGCATCCATAGTCTAKGCTCTCTAACATTGATTTCAGAAGGTAGTAGCCCTGTTGGAGGACACTCTGTGTGCTGCTCATATCCTGGGAAAGACCAGACCATGGCTGCACCCCTTGCACAGAAACCAGACCGGACAGACCCACAAGGGTGGCATTGGCTCCAGGCCACAGCRGGGAACTCCAGGCATCAGCTTTGGCACAGGGAGAGGTGAAGCCTGGCTGCAAACACARACACGGTGTCAGCTGGGTGGGACCTGGGGAAGCTCACAGGGAGGAGCAGGGTGTCAGCAGGAATCCCAGCCTAGCAGACCCAGCTCCTGTGAATGAGCGCAAACAGCATTCCTTCCTCAGGCACAGCATGGGCTGGTCTGTCTCCCCAGCACCATAAGAGACGTGAATCTGTGAGCTGCAGGCCGAGCTGGGGTGGGAATGGGGTGTGAGGAAATAGCAAACAGTGAGTGTTTCTTTCCTTTCACCAGGACTGTTCCCTTCATTCACAGCGCTGCTGTGGCGCTTTTACAGAAAACTGAGGCGTCAGCAAAACCTCTGCAAAMGCTCAGCTCATGCTCAGAAGCCATCATAAGATGTTTTTCTTGTGGCTGAAGAAGGCAATGACTTACATATGCTGTTAGTTTGTGCATATGGTCTGAAAAACACTGCAAACCAGCATGGCATCTAGAACCAAAAACAGAGCTACTGGATGGAGAGGAGGGTCATTAGTATACTCAAGAGATGCAATAATAAACAGATAATTACTATAAATTAGCAAATATCAGAGGGTTTCAATGCTTTTAACAAAAATTCATCCTTTACRTGCTTGATCTCTCTACTGTATCTTCCTGATATAGTTAACTTCCTCCCCAAAGRGGGACTTGCAGAAGCAGAGAATTGCACAGTCAGGCTTTTCCAGCCTTCAGGGGAGTACAGCCAATTGCATTCATAATCCACATATGAACTTTAAGGGCAAGCTCTTAACCGGACTTCAATGTTTAACATAAACTATATATCAGCTTCAGTATGCACAGTAAACTAATGTTGGCCGGCAGATATCCCTCACCTCCCCCACATGCCTTTCCCTTTTTCCTGCCTTGCTCCTTTTTCCCAGCACTATGCAGGACACTGACCGACAAAAYAACTGATAAAAGAAATTCTCTGTCTAAAAGAAAACTTGTTTTATCTCTACTACTGTGTCTTTATTCCAAAACTGACTTTGAGAGAATTGTTATAAACAGGGGTGCAGGAAAGCTACAAAACCATGGMGTTCTGGTCAGGTTTGAAACAGAAGACCATCTTCACTAGAATCAGTAATACCTGTGACAATTATGTTTGTGATCTTTGCCTTTAGGACCAGGCTTTACTYCTTAAGATCCATAGCTTTTGACTGAATATAGAGAAGACAACCACACAAATAAATGAAAGACCTAACCAATGATTTTTAAGGCTCTATATAAATCAACAGTCTCAACCAAAACAYATTTTAGACTTCTATTTCTAAAGTATTTATTTGAGTAGCCCAAAAATGTTGTAGCAATAGCAGAAAGTCACCATGTTTCAAATTAAAAAGAGAAGGAGAAGGTCTTAGTGAAGTTATAATTTTTGAAAATTTTAAAATACTTAATCCAGATTGATGACCAGTTCCTTCTGTAATGCTGTGTTCAACCCACATTTTCTTGTTCCCAGTTATCATTCCAGCCACAGGTACAACCCTCTGGAGCCTCATTCCCCTCAATTCTGAACTTGTCTCCTGACAATWTGTTGTACCTTCCTCTTCTCAGGAGTCTTTCACAGTGAATCCTCCCTCAGCTGTGTCAGTACTGGACAGGCTCATGAAATTCACATGTGTAAGGCAATTTGCAGCCCTGTGTTTGGATGTCCTCCYGCAATATTCTGATTTGCAGAGGTGCTGAGCGTCTGGCATCCCCACCCTGCTGGTGTCAGGTGTTCAGGATTCCAGGTGACAACACCACACCGTCAGAGGGCCAACAATAAGACCAGAAACCATATTTTTAACAGTTTTTTTTTTTATTTCAAACCATGTTCTGTTAATGTGCTTCAAAACTAGAAAGCTTCAGTTACCTTGATTTTAAACACTAGTCAAAGAGCTGCTTACCCTGCAGGCCAAGTGTCCAACCTGTAAGCCAGCAGCAAATTATCGTTGTGTAGATGGATCTTTGCACTCTCATRGAGCCTCACTGAAAAAAATCTCTTTCTCCCCATTCGGAGTTTATCAGGGGATCCAAAGTGCATCATTTGTCAGTTCAGTGGAAGTGCTATTAGCAAGCAAAGCAGAAATCCTGCCAGCACCAAAGACCCTGCCAAATGGATTGCTGATTACATTTTAAAATTAGATGCAACCACACAGTACTGTCAAAGAGAAAAGCCTGTTTTCATTCTCACAGTGTGGTGAAGGTTCCCCTCTCTCCTGCCTAGCACTCACCCAGGTCCCAGCAATGCAGCAGTGTATTCCCTGCTCTCTCATTTTGCTAGGCCAAGCTCGGGCAGGCAAGAACCTGAAACAGGAAAGGTCACCCCTTTCTGAGTCTGTCTTACAACAGATGGTTACAATCAGCTTTWCCCTGTAAGCACAAATGAAGAATGATGTTTAAATTCTTAGCATCCTCTAGATAAAATCTCATGTAAACAGACGTAAATTGCATATAAGAAACATCTTTAAATGTGTTTAAAGGGACCACCTCTATTTCAACATTCCTCTCTGAAASCAAGACTGTGGCTTGTTGAAATCCACAGCCCAAGGGGCCCCAAGTTTGTGTTCTGCTGTATTAACCAAACCAGTTCCTGCTAAGAACACTGCCAGATACTGGAGACAACAGAATGTGGAGCGAGTACATCCCCCCTCATTAACACAATAATTGCCAGAGTAACTACTCATGCTGGCTTTGCATTTGATTCTATAATACAGTCACTTTTCACTACCTATAGCAAATATTCTTAAAATTACCTGTGTTGCATGCGTACGACTAATCAGCATGTCATTCTGAGCCTTGCTGAAACAAGATACTAGTGTACTGAAAAGTGTATTTCTGAAAGATGGGAGGTGGGAGAAACACTGTTCCCAGCAATAACAAATGGTTAATAATGGCAAGAGTCAACATAGCTGACAYTTGTTACATCATTTACAGTTTGACAAAAGAAACTGTTTGTTTAGGAAATTAAACATCGCACTACTCACTGCAAATAAACMTATTTCTTTGCTAATGCTGCTTTATAACCTCCTGCTGGTTACAATGCTGAAGCATCTGCCTGCTTTGGAAGAAATTTGTCCCTTCCCCATGAGAAAAATAGTTCCCATAATTTCTGCCATGAGCAGACAGAGCACAGGGGTGAGAGGGCCATCCAGAACATTTTTGTAGGARAGGTCAAGTAATATTTGGTCTGCTAGCTTACAACCTTATTTTCCCTGACTCTTTGTTCTCCTTCTATCACTCCAATTTCTTTTAGGAGCATGGGGGATAAAAAATACAATTTTCAAATTTTTGGATAGTCTTTAACCAATACTGCAAAGATGCAAGTGTGTACAAGAGAGAGAGGAGGAGGTCTGTTGTAGTAAAAAATCTTTTCCACTTTGGTCAGAACATTAAATGTTGACAGTTTCAAATTGCTTTAAGGCATATAGGAAACCAGGAAAATTGTTTTCTCAGACTCAACAAATGGAAAATCTGGGCAAAAGACATGATAAAAGGAGACTGAAGAACTTCTAAGGTTGGGATTTTTTTAAGCTTTTGTTAACAGCTGTTTATCTTACTTTTTAACAGTGGTTTGGCTAATACTTTGAAACATCTCCCAGTCAGTCAAAAAATGCATATGTGACCACACATATGTGAGCCCTCTTCTGGGTAAGGGGGTCCTTCACCTGAACCAGCACTGAGCAGAGCAACTATTTCTGATGCTTATTAGGAAAGAAAATAACCAAAGATACTCCTCCTAAAATCAGAGAGGTAGGTTGAGTTGAAAAGGTCRGCTCCTTCTAAAAACCAGGAACATCAAAAAACTAGATTTAGAAGTTCTTTTATGGGTTATTTTTCAGTCCACTACAAAATAATATAGTAATTCTAAATATCAAACAAAGATCAAACAAATCTTTTGTTTCCTGTTCAAAACCATGAAATACTTCCTAGAGAGATTTCAGTGTAGAAACTCATTTCGATGTATGGTTGCTCTTAAGCATACAAAAATTCACTTATTGAAAGTTTTGGAGCAAGAAGATTGTAGGTTGATAAAGCGACATATTGATCATGTGGCATGAAAAAGTAATCATATCTTCAGTCATCCTTTGTATTCCTGAGCAGTGGATGGAACTCTGCTTCTGTAGAACAGGAAGGGTGCTTCTGTTAATCCCGTACAAATGTGTCGAATGCACAAATGTACAAATCAAAAAAAAAAGAAAAAAAAAAAAGAAGCCAAACCACTTGCTAATAAGATATCCAGTTTAACTGTTACATGGACTAATGATCCCAACCATATCCTGCCCTTAAATAAACCTTCAGCAAAGTATCTGCATGGCAACATGTGGTTTTTGGGTTTGTTTTTTTTTTCAAAATTATTAGGAGTTGAATGAGTCATCATATTCAATTCATTAATTCTGTAGTAGCCCTGGGAGTTTGAGCATAATAAGCAGGAGGACAAACCTAAATGTAGGCAGAAAAATATTTGTATTTCACTTCCAGCGATGCTATTAATTCTTGCATCTTGATTTGGTTTCCTGTGACTGGAACTTTTAGTTCCTATTGAAGAAAAAAACTCCTCCCATTTTTTCAAATCATGCCCAGATTGTGCCATGTATGTTGCTGTTCCTCCCCAGGTCTGTGGTCTGTCTCTCAGGATGTTCTATTGGCTGCAATATCCACATCCAGTCACATGTCTTCCTAGAAAGTCTTAGAAACATTTTAGTCCAAACAAACGACATGGCTTACCTCGCCCAAAATCCGTGAGGTCACAGGATGTACTCAAGCTATTAAAACTTCTCTGTGATCAGCACAGCCAGAGACAGCTGCAGCCAAACAAACTGCACCAAGACCTGTTCGCACAACAGGCAGCCAGACAAGCATAATTTTAGCGTATCCCAGGCAATTCCATGAAAGACAGATAACCATRAAACATCACACACATCTCCCTTGGAGCACACCTTTAATAGTTTTTTGTGAAAACTAGCTGTTTTCTCAGTGTAATTGAACACATATGACTTCTCTCCATTGTTTTTAACACACTGCTTATTCACCGTTTTCTCCAGAGGTTGAAGCAAAGGCGTGCTTTTGGAATGAGTGACAAAGAAACACTGTTATGACCTCTGGGGTAGCTCAGCATACTGAGTCTTAAGGGAGTAAAAAATGTTCAGATCCTGTGTTTCTTCTGACAGACACTAAAACCCGCAAGATAGCCAGAAAACATAACAAGTAAAGGCTCCATTAATCATTTTCAGTGCATTGCACTTTATTAATAAGAATTTTTCCCAGGCAGGCATTTAAATGCTGGGAAAAAATAAAAATCCACATTCTCTAAGACTTATCAATATTTGTTCAGACATTTGTGCATGCTAAAAAAAAAATTTAAATAAGACCCAACAGGAATTAAAATAAATCACAAACTGTGTTCTCATCTAGACATTAAGGAGGCAGCATTAGTTTGGACTTTAATCCTGCATTAATGAAATACTAAAAGRAAGAACAAGCCAAGAGTGAATTAAATAATTATTGATAAATATTTGGCTGACTTATAGAAGACAATTAAGGACCCACATATCCTAATATAGAACACACCTGTGTGCTGTGTATTTGTCGATTAAAAGGAACCCACAGGTARCACAGAGACAAAGCTGCAACCCTAAAGGTGCCAGAATCTGCCAATATGAGTACTATTCAATACATGGTGTGGTCATATCAGTGCTTAGACTGACATGCTCAACAAGAGAATCCTTAGACTTCATCAGCCCATATGAACAATTGTCTTTCTTCCCAAATCTCTCTTGCAGTTAAATATGAGTCTGGTACAACGGTGTTCTACAAAATCATTGCTGCCTTCTTTCTGGAACATTAGAATTTTTAGCGTGTAGGATTGTTTTTGAAACCTTAGGACTTTGCTGCCATGGAAATAACAGACACCGTTGGAAATGACAGGTCCAAGTCATGGAGTTTGGATCTGAGTCTGGTGTTGGAGCAATGTTAAGTTCCTGAGGTCCCCAGCAGTTATTGACTTACAGGGCAGAGCAGAACAGGGAAGGAATTGTGTGCTCTTCTATCCTGGGAGCTTTTTATCAGTTCCAGAAGAGAAAGATGCTTTCCATGCCAGCAGAGAAATGTCTTCACATGCAAAGATTTGCTATGTACCTCCATGCATGACATTTTTAGTCCATTAAAGCTTAAAAAGGAAGAAAAGAAATGCAACAGAAGCATCCTACTCATCACTGGGAAATGCATTGAAGACCCCTCAAAATTTATAAAATCAGGGAACACCAGTACCTGAACTGCATGTTTAAGTAGCTGATATGTTCCTGCCCTGAGGAGATCACCAAATGGGGGCAAACACAAAGGCCATATTCTGCCATCAAGAGCTGCTAAGCTACTTTGCTTATGTGGAATTTCAATGCCTTCATTGGATCCCCTATTAAAGAATTTTATGTAGTACTACATACATTTCTTACAGAGTTTATGCTTGTACAGAAATTAAACTTTTCTCTACAGAAAATAGCTGAAATGTTGCTAGTTTTAGTACTCCAGTCCATTTTGACTCAAAATTACTTTCTTCTTAAATCGACAATAACAAATACTATCAATTCTAATACCAAAATTCATCACTGCTAAAAAAAAATTTGGCACAGGCTTCTCATTAACAGCAAAAAATCCTGAGTAAGCACCCTTCTACATTTTATGTTTAACAGTTCTGAAGGCCATTATATAAATCCTATGAACTGATGCATTTGATTGCTCTTTTGCTCAAATTTATAATTTAAAAAAAAAAAATAAAATAAAAATTAGGAGCACCACAGAATGAACCAAACCTAATAGTAGTAAATTGTCTTAGAGGGCTGACTTTTCATCCCCTTTCACATGGATCTACAGACATACAGGAGATATTTCAAGCATGGACTGTACAAGGGCATATCAGGTTCACATCTCCATCCATAACTTGTCTGGTGCAGGGGTAAAGCAATTTGTTCTGTGTCAGTAACAGCATTCATGGCATTGTGCTGATAAGGGAACCTAGGATGTGATTTATTCCTAGAGCAGCTGAAAATGAAATTCCAGCTGTGTTACGTTCTCTTAGTTAAACCAGCTGTAAATTACAGCCAGATCCCTGCAAAAGGCAGGGAGATAGCGAAAAGATGAAAAAGGAAAGCATCTCCAGAGACACAGTACCTCACAGGCTCCAGGGCACTTGGCAAAGGTTTGGCTTGGTTAATGGTCTTCTGTGTGACGAGGAACATATGGTTTCACAGTGAAAAAGTTCTTGGAAAAGCATATCAGAGAAGGGAACATTAAGCCTCAAGCAGCTACATTTGGTGAAGGGCAAAGGGAGACAAGAGCAATATCTAACCCAGAAAGAGCTGAAGCAACATCAAAAGTTCTTACTGGATCTGGAAAGTGAAAGTTACAGCTAATGGAAATAAAGTGCTATTGCAGTGGGCTATACATTCCCATTCTTTCAAGCATCATAGACTTGACAGAAAAAAAATTGTTACCCCGTGGTGGGTTCCCACACCTTCCCAGCCTGGTGAATCTGGGTAAAATGCACCCCCATAAAATGGCATGAAATGATTGTCTGTTTAGGAAAAAGATAGGGCCACATTGCCTTTGGGAGCTGCTAAATGTCGGACAGAATTGCAGCTGTCAATTGTCCATGCAAACCCTGCCAACAGATCTGGGCAGGAACTGGTCTCCACCTCCTAGTCTGATATGGGAGAGAAGTAGCATAGCCAGTAAAAGAATTTTTACTTCAAACTCAGCCCCAAGAAACACCACTGAAACACACAACTCCATAACCAGTGTTTGAGTACATTGGAAATTGCTCTCTTCGCCCTTTTTTCCTCAGAGAAGCAGATCAAYCAGCACTTCAGAAAGCAGGAAGCAGTGCTAAAACAATGCACTTGACCTAAACCTGTGCTCAGAAATGGCTCAAGATGTAGTGGATGGAGCTTACCACCCTAAGGAAAATTAAGTAACAGCCCACTGACAAAATCTTCTTGAAGTGTTCAGCAAAAGATAACTGTTTCCTCTTTTGGGCTTTCCATCCAGTAAGTATTGATAGCCAATCTGTTTCACATACACACATATTCCTTCACAAAAAGACAAATTTCAATTTGATCAGAAACATTGTACATGGTAAAATAGTAGCCCACAACCAACACAGATCCTAGTGAAACCAGTTTGTCCCAGATGTACATCGGAAAAGAAAGGTCAGCCTTGATCACCTTCAGATAGAAWCAGGGATCAGCAAGCAAAGCTGGCAGGTGCTGGAGTTTGTGCCCAGCTAGTTGTGCTCTGAAACTTCTTGTCACAGGGCAATAAAGTTCCATGTCCRTTGAAGGGCAGTCTGTGCAGGCTAATGGAGAAAAAAATCCAGMTGCAAAGTATACAGAAACCACTTCTGGGTCAGAAAGATGTGAATTGGAAATGCTAAAGGATGCTAAAGGCTTGGGCAGGCCAGACAGCAGGAACAAAAGGGCTGAAATGTGTAGTCACCTCTGCATTTTCTACCTTTTTTCCTCAGCATTCACTTTTGTCAGTGTGGGAAGTGGAGGGGAGGATGGAAACCCTTCACAGATCCAAAGGACAGTCATCATATTTTTGCAGTCTTCTGGAAAATGCACTTTTAAGATGAGCCTGTGAAAAAAAAACCAGCTCCCAATACTAACATTGGTAACAGGGATTCAGTTCCTCTTTTAATAGGGTCAGTTTTGATCTGTTGTAGAAAGAGGAACTTCCGACAGTGACTTTTCTGAGTCCTCTCTTTTTATGGAGATACTTTGCATCTGGAGATGTAGCTGCAAAGTCACATAAACTTATTGTCCAGTTGCAGTAAATTTCCAGTGCAGAACTTAGAAACTTTTCTACTCTCTAAAAAAAAAAAAAAAAATTAAAAAGAAAACTCAAATAAATTGCAACAACGTTATTTAAAACACTGCTCTTGGCAGTGTTTAACTGATTATTCGTACTTTCAAGATGCTTTTAGAAAAAAAACCCAACCATTTCTTTCTCAACTTTTTGTTAATCTACTTGCCTTCATTCTCCAAGCMCTATTTATTTTCTAAAAACATCCATTGAAGGTAATAATAAGCAAAACCAAACTGTCAG
Organism: Malurus melanocephalus; assembly: GCF_030028575.1. Classification (NCBI taxonomy): domain Eukaryota; kingdom Metazoa; phylum Chordata; class Aves; order Passeriformes; family Maluridae; genus Malurus; species Malurus melanocephalus. Next base: position 1,217,103 of record NW_026623459.1, read on the forward strand.
AAAAATCACAACTGAACTGGAACTACACAGAGATACCCTGACCTGAGTACCATTTCTTGTCTCTCACCATTATTTGACCTCTGTGACATGTACATTTGCCAGAACTGGGAACGTTTGACTAAAACTGCTCCTAAACACGAAGGATGCAGGAAGCAACTGCAAGAGAAAATTCTTGGAATGTCAACCCTCCCCACTCTTGTTGTCTGTTTTGTGGACAAAGCCAGCCCCAGTGATAAAGAGATTCCAGTACTGGTTAGGGTTAGTATTTTTCCTCATAGATTCATAGATTCATTCATAGATCATTCCCCGGTGTATGTAGCAAGATTCAATGTTACTGCCTTAAGTATTTCTGAACTTTTCCAGATGGGTATCATAGGCCAGGCTGTGAACAGGTACTGTGCACATACCTTGAAAACTCCAGTCTCAAGCTTGCTCAGAGACAACCAAGAAATTGCCACCAAAAATCGTGTTCTCCTGCGAATTTCTGCATGGAAACCCCAGTTGTCACATCACCTTCAGAAGCCACCAGTGAAAGTGAAATATCTTCCATAAAAAAAAAAAAAACCAGCTAGCTGAGACAGACCTTGGAATGAACATGGATGAAGTTTATCAATTTTACTTGATATTATGAATTTTGTTAGGCCCAATAACAATTTCTGTAAAAGTACCTCATTGGAGGGCTAAGGCCRCTATGTAGAATGGATCAAATCCAAACAAGATTGCAGTGCAGCTGCAATATTTGCCAGAGCCTCACAGTGAACAAATTGAGAACACCCACAGAGAGGGCAGTGATTCCCACCTAACACTGGAATTGGGAAAATGTGTGAGAGAATAACATCTCCATCCTGTAATGAAAGAACAATGCCAACACGACTTCCTCCTCCTCCACCCTGCAAACCAGAAAGCATTTTTTTAGCTGATCAGCAACACCTCCAGCCAGTGGGAGCTGGGGGAGTAAAAGCAGCAAAATTATGTTGCCAGTCTTCCTGGGGGAGTGAGCCAGTGACTGCTAAATAGAAAATGGAATTCTGACAAGAAGAAGCCAAAGACTGATGGATAAACAAGCCAGACCCCGGCTGAATGCAAGGCTTTTGGCTATAAATTTTGTCTCTTAAATCAGATCTCAAGAAGTGTTAAGGGAACATAATGGCAAGAGGTCAGAAAACCATAAAGTGTCAAATGTTACAAAGTCATTACCCTGCATTTTAACTATGGCAACTGGGTGCATATTTTTTCTTCATAGCAAATTTCAAGCAAAATATGCTGATCAAAATCAGAAAGATATTTATAAATAGTACTGAAACATTTTATCTCGCAAAGGTGCATGGGTTCAAAGCTCTTTAAAAAAGTTCATATATTGAGAGCTAATTTGCGAAACTGCGATTGTGAAATTATTTCTTGCAACAACTTCCGAAATGGGAAGTGAAGTTAGGTCTATGAAATCAATACCACAGTGCACCAACACCAGTTTCACATTTTGTCTCAAGAAAGTATCTATATAAGTCTGCCTTTTAAGTAGTGACCCCTAATCTAATATACTTCTAATTATAAAAGTAAATTGACCCTGTTCCTCAAGGTTTTCCATTAAAAATTGCATATATTTTAAATAATTACTAATTTGAATAATTACTAATTATAAAATAATTTTTCAAATTATTGAAATAATACTAGGAAAGGTCACAAGAACTGACGCGGAGAATTTGCACAGAGGTGTACCGCAAAGAGTGCAATTCAGGGGAAAATGGGGGCTTTTTACAGAATGTGTGGAGGCTTTTTACAGAATGGCTGAACAAAGCCATTCCAGAGAAATTGAAAACATTTGCTGGAACACCCCTTCCCAGTGGAGAAATTGCTGATATTCATGGGAATACATTTCATGACATTCCTTCTGAATTTATATGTAAATTCAGATTCCTTTACAGATTTTCTGCAAAGTGACTTTTTCTGGTCTTTGSAWGAGAGAATGAAATAATGAAACSCCACTGGCASCTAAWAGCATTGCTTGTGAGCCTTCCATCTTACAAATGACCAGCCCAGTGCCTTGTGGATAGTTTCATTACCTGAGCAATGCATCTCTATTACTAATGGATGAAGAGCAGCCAACTGAGCCATGAATAATAACTACAAATCACAGGAGAAATTACAACCAGACTAGCAATAAGTTACTTGCAATTGTGCTCTCATGCTTCAAATTCCAACGGCATAACCAGATCAGATAACCAAGTGGGAGAGGAAACAGGATGGTGAAATCCCAGAAATGCCACAGCAAAGGACAGGAGATACTTGATATTCACAAGGAAAATTGGCAATCTGTTGATTGYTACTCTGAATTTCCAGAGATGGCACAGCTAACAGATAAACTGGTGGATGAGGATTATGGATTAAAAACTAACAGACAAATAACACCAAACACAGTAAACCATACAAAACATATCAGAGCTTCTGAAAGTCATCTAAATTAAGATTATTGCTTTAAAATACAGTCAGACAAACATCATAGATGGTAAAAGGCAGTCACAGGTATATCAGTTTATTAATTTCAACAGTTCCTCTCAGACAGTAATAGAGTGGAAGAGAAGACTCAAATACCTGGGATACCAGTGAGACATACATGAAATTAATATTTGCATCAGAGACAACATTCATTCAACTGCGTGTGGCATTACGCACTGCAAGTCACATGGCCACAATAAGGCAGAAAAAGTCCTCACTGTGCCACTAGTTGCATTTTCTGTCTTCAACCCTCATGGGGCACAGGCTAAGCATTCCCTTTCTCCAGCCCATCAGGTTGCACAGGATGTCAGTAACACCCATCAGTATCACTCAAACTTTCTTTCCTTTGATAAACACGTTGGCTTTGCCAGGACAGCATCCAGAGGAATGAGCTCCTGGGCTGTGAGAGCAGTGCACATTGCTTCAATTTGTTCCATCCACAGGCACAGGCTGTGTGGGCAGGAGCCAAGCTGACGATGTCAGCGCTAAAGCCAGCCCAAATCCTGTGCCACGGGGAAAGGGGGCCCAGTGAGGTCAGCACCCCATGAAGCTCTGGGTGTTTTAGCCAGTGGAGATCTTAGTCAGGGTGAGAGAGATGGGCCCAGACTCTCAGAGCCTGCTTAGAGCCTTAGACCCGCAGGTACTGCTCCTCAGCAGGGGACATGGGACTCCAACACTGGTGCAGTCTGGGGTCTCCTGCAGCCACAGGACTATGCCATGAGGATCCAGAGCTGGAACCCTGGCACAGCACCTCCCCTCACTCCCACCACTGCCCCACAGCTGGAGAGCAGCTCGGGGTGATGGTGGCTGAGCCTGGGTAAATCACTGGGCAGTGCAGACCTCAGCTCAGCCCTCTGAGGGACCTTGGGTTGTGCCTGAAAGGAGCAAAGAGGGAAAAAAAATGAGCACTTTTGGTTGGATATCAATGGGCAGGTGAGTATACTTCAGCTAAACCTTGAGGAGAATATTTTAAGTTATGTTCAGTCTCTGTCCCTGCATGGTCTCCTTGCACCCTATTAATCATACTGTATTTCTTAGGACACTCAYAGCTGGGCTTYCCCAGGGACATGGCTCTCTTCARCATGAGCTCCACAATGGATGTGCCTCCTCATCACCATCTTTCTCAGCATTCAGTTCAACACATGTACGTCAAAATCCTTCCATCCTTCCCCCAACATTTTTGCATTCACCCGCAACTCTTTTGCAACACTTAGCCTTGATGTCCATTTTCCTTGTGCCTTTAAGTATCTGCTTCATCTTGCCTGACAAACTGACTGCATGAGCTGAGTTGGAGCCAGATGGCCCTCCTTCTTCCTTCTTCCAGAGCTGGCTGCAAGGAGCAAGGAGCAGACCTGCAAGCTGGCTACTTTGCCCTGAAAGGACACAGTGTCCCTTCTGGCTTAGTGTCCCAGCTGCTCGTGAACATGTCAAACCATGATATTCAGGCACCATCTCTGCTTTCCACATTTTTCCCAAATGGTGGCTTATGGAGTTCAAGCTTTCTCATTCTTCTTATAACAACAGTGAGAGGCAAACCTTAAGGGGTATGATTGCAAAACCTTTCTCTATTTCTGTGCTTTGAGCCTCTCTCATTGATTAAGAAAGGAACAATTTCCTCACAATGTACACTGCATTTGTATTTCACATACAGTACTGTTTATTCCTCACTGGAATGCATCTCAGGCTCTCATTTTACCCCAAACAGAGCTAGCATAAAGATTCCTGTGCCTACTCAAAAAGGCTATGAGCTCCTACTGTTTTGCTTTGCTTTGTTAGGGACCAGTTTTCCCCCAGGAAATATAGCTGCCACATGGTAAACTGAAGGCATGGGTGAAAAAATGAAGAGTTGATCACATGCAGAAAGCACATGGTGAAAAAGAAGAGGAAACAATTAGGGCCAGAATAGGGAGAAGAAATCTCACCTTAGACCTTGGGAGATAACACGATTAAGATGAACACAAATTCAAACAGGATCAGCAGGTTGTATGGGGAATATGCAGGGTATGGAGAGAGCAAAAAGGAGGAGATAGAAAACAGGGCATTGTATTGTGAAATGGCCACACCAGGTAATTATGTTAATAAATCTACTGAGCATGGTTAAAGGAGGAAGAAATACACGGTGGGGGAGGAGGAGGAGAGGGCTGAAGCGGAAAGGCTTGATCCAAGGATGAGAAAAGAATTAACAGAGCTCTCCCACAGAAAGCCAATATGCTTTTCTCAGTTAAATGGACTCTGCAGGTTTGGGCCCTCCAGTTCAAAAAAGCAGATGTTAGATTTTTAAAACAGCTTTCAATATTGTTTCAGGATCTCATGGTTGGAAATGCAAATAAACAGGCACAGAGTAATGAAATGATCTGCCAGTGGATGCGTGGCTCGTCATCATTACCACTCAGAAGAGCAAATTCCAGTTCAGACCATACTTCGTTTCCAATCTGACTGGTTTCAATCTTCGCCCCCAACACACTTCATTCTTGCTAATGAGGAAGCAATCTCTCTTTCAAAGACCCAGAAAGTTCCCACAGAGGACTCACTTGCAGTGGAATAGAGGGCCTTTGTTCTTTGTCTAAACTCAATGTCGTTAAAAACAAGCTGAACAGCTGCAACAACAGTTTCAACCAAACAGTCATTCCAGGCACTGAACCTCCCTGGTTCTTTTCAAATCTCATGTTAAAATCTCTCCATTACTTCTTGTTTCTTTCCACGGTTTTCTCACTCTGTCTTCCCAGTGAAGAAACACCATAGAACAAGCATCCACTCAAAAAATATGCACATTACATGCACAATGTCCTTTATGGTAAATGTGATAACATGTATTCACAGGGTTTTTGAAAAGAGTCAGGCCAACCTGCCACAGCCCCTTGCACTTTAAGCTCTTTTCTTAGTGTCCCTGTTCTTCTGATATGAACTCTTTTCTTCCAAATGCTTCTGACACACCAGTTCCTCTGCAAAGCCCACAGATGGTTAGCAGAAATGTCACTGGTCCATCCCAGGGCAGATCCTGTTCTCTATTTCACCTGCCTACTTGCTTTGTATCACTGCTTGAATTGGATTTCACAGTTTTTGGAACACAGGAATAATTTTTTAATATGCTGGAGGCAACTGTTAAGTTTCTTGAAGATGACCCTTGCTTTTATAGTATGAAACAGATATATTCCCCTTCCACTTAATAATGATTCTGAACAAATTGTAGCACCAGAAAATACTCATAATTCCAAAAGAAATGGAAATGCTTTTTTTCTTATTTTTTACTAATGCTTGATCGATGGGATCAACAAACCAGGCCTATGCTCCACAAATGCATTGTTTTTCTTTTTAAATGGCAAAAAAAGGGGGCACTTTTCCAGCTGGTTATTCAGTAATCTCAAAGAGCAGTGCGCACAGAAAGTAAATACTCCATTGCAGCACTTAGAGGCTTTTTAACAGATCAGCTCAAAAGAGAAAATGTTTGAATTAGGAGCAATAATGGCTCCTTTTTGGCAAGGGAAAGAAGGCAAATATCATTTGGAAGAGGTCCAAGCGAAGCTTTCCCAGCACGCTATTTTATATGAGGTTAAAGGCCTGCCAAAAAAAAAAAAAAAAAACCAAAAAAAAACCACCCAGCTTCAGCTTGTGAAGTTTGCCACCTACTGAGGGAAGCACAGCACAACAACGGGAGGAAAAAGGTGAAAAACATTTTAGTGGTGCTGAAGCTATGATTGTAGACTAGTCATAAAGGCTTCTGGACACCTCTATACAGCTGCCAGTGCACCAGATAAACAACAGAAATACTTCTGCTCCTCCTCCTCCTCTCTTCATAAAGCCTTAAACACAGTGTTTGTCCCTGAATCCGTCCTAGACTTTGTCTTACAAACCTAGAAATGAATGGAAGAAATTACTCCCAGCTTCAGCAGGAAACATATTTTCCCAGAGATCTGAGGGGCTGAGAAGTCCTAAGTCCCAAACTGACAGGTAATAAATAATCATGCTTTAACCATTGCTAGAATTATATTGATAACTTCTATTTAATCACGGGCCCATAAGAAATACTGTTAAGAAATTAAGAGTCTGTCTTTGCAGCAGGAGGCATTGAGAAATTCATTTCAAATTCACTTAGGTAAAATATGTATAAACACAAAAATGGGTGGGGGTGGAAATCAGAGCATAAAATGTGCAGAAGACTCAGAGCACATCTTGGTGCTCGTCGTCATGAGGGTGTAAATAAAGCCTCATCAAAATAAATAAAATAAATAAAAATATCATCAAAATATTACCCCCATCTTCAGATGAGTTTGCTGCCTGACGCAGCAGAGAGCAACAGCTCCATAGCAGATTTCATCTCCTCCTGCTGGAGCAGCAATCATCGGCCCTGGCTGCTCAGAGGTGGATGTTGTGGGTGAAATGGGAACTTCAGACAGAATTTATTAAAGAAGCCCTGCGGCTGAACAATGAGGTGTGAAGAAAACTCTCCGGCTTTCTAAACTCCTCCTCAGGAAGAGGAATGTCAGGACAGCTGGATCTCATTTTAGCCTCAGACTGCCAACTGCTTAAGTTTTCATAACTGTGTCCCACAAGTATTAATGATGGCAAATCAGATACATTTATAGATGAGTTATTTATTAAATTAGCAGACAGAACATCCAAATCAGAATTACTTACAGTATAAATGCTAAAAACACTAGTCATTTATGACATAAAATGGCAAAATGCACTAACTAAAGCATTTAAGGTTGCAAAGAAAACATTAAGTAGAAATTCTGGTGTATCTCACCGTACTTCTTTTTGTGAAGAAAAAAGAGTTTCTTCTTCCTCTTTGTATCAGTCCCCGGGAAGTAACCATGAAGAGGCTTCCCAATCCATGGAAGAAACTCCATAAACATCAAGTATGTGGAAGAATGTAAGTGAATGAAAGTATGCTGGACATTGGCAGCCAGTCACATCTTTGTAGGCCAGCTTAGCACCTTATCTGCCAAACCTCCCTTCAAAGGGACAGATGTGTGTTTGGAGATGGTAAGTCAAGCTGGGCTTTTATGATATCCAACACCAAAAATTATCATTAGTGCCTCCGGTGGCTCACCACAAATAGCTTGCATTGTTTGTGTCTTCTGACTGGATTCCAGGCCAAGCTTCATCAGGATGGAGCACTCTGCCCCA
>NW_026623460.1:0-9337 GCF_030028575.1 Malurus melanocephalus
CCAAAGAAAAAAGGCCTGGGGCACACCTTCTTGGCTTTTGTATTGGTTTACACATTCCTGTCTCATGAGTTTGCCTAGAAAAACCCACCCTACAGTTAAACACTTAAGTTATGCCAAACTGACAAGTGTGTTTTCTAACAAAAAGACAACTTTACTGTGATTCATATGCCTTTTTTCACATCATTATTGGTCTTTAAAACAACCTTTCAGTAAGTCTTACATAACCGACTACTTTAGTCTGCAAGATTTGTCTTAACACATACTAATTGAACCATGATGTATCAAGGGCCCTGGAGCCATGCAGCAGCCTTAGAAAGCACTGCATAAGTACCTAACAAACCTGCAGTCTTCTGAGGAGGCTACTTCACTGCCAGTATTTTAACTGCTACTCTAATTCCTTAAAAATTCTTTTCCAAAAGAATGAGAAGCTTACTGTAAACTCAATTTTAATGCACTTATATAGCCATAATGCAACTATTTAATGCAATTAACAGATTTGAACACTAAATTACAAACACTGTTTTACGAAGACAGACACAGACTAACAGATTAAAAGAGCCAAAGACAATTCTGGAGAAGAAAAACAAATTTTACACTACTCATTAATTTATATCTTACATCCCTAAGAAATTGCTTTTTGGTATTCTTATTGTTTCCCCCTGTTCACTAAAAATCCTATTAAACAAGAGAAACAACTGAGAAAGAAACCTAGCAAAGGAAGCACTTGAAGCACAAACATAATAAGTCATAAATATCCACTGAAACAAGGCATACTGCTGTTTTCTGTTCACTATAGCCATCGTCATACACATAAACACTAGAACTTTTACAATCCTAACTGTTAAGGCAACACCCATGCTAAAAGCATCGTTTAAAAAACTCTTATCTCAAGTTTGTCTGCCAGAGAACTTTACATACTCTAGTAATCAAGTTTACATAACAGCCTCTTAGAGACCAAATCTATTTTAAAAGACAATGAAACAAAACATGAACTCCTTCTTGTATCAAGAACATGGATTTCTAAAGCACAACAGCCAGTCTCATTTTCTCATAAGGGTGTTGTTAGACACAGTGATGGTAACACTTGTCTTTTCAATCTTACCCCATGGAACTTGCAGAAATTCACATTTCACAACTGTTTTTTAAAAAAAAGAAGTGGCTGAAATTGGCTCAAAGAATCAAAATTTATGTGACAAAAGGGAGACACTGCAATGTGGGTGACATGACTGCCTGAGCACCTGATGTCACCAGTTTCAAACAAGCTTATACTAACAATTCAAAGTCAAGAAGATTAACAGGCTTGGAAAAAAAGTGTCAAGACAGAACACGATACAGAAGACAGTGGGGGTTGTTTTTTCAAGTACATTGACTGACAAGTCCATATCACAAGATACATCACTGAACATACCAGATTCAATGGCAGAGGCATTTCCTCGTTCTGTCTTTGGCAGAAGTTCTGTTCGTTCTTTATTTGTGACGGGAAAATTCCGAATTAAAGTACGAATAATGTGTTTTGTACCAGGAGTTAAGGCACAAGTCATTACTGCATGTGTTAGTTCCAATCCATTCTTTTTTCTTACAGTTAGGTATCGATTAGCTCCTTTTCTGGGAGAAAGGAAAAAAAGGCATTTTAGGAATAAGCAAACTAGTTACCTCCGTGTCATGATCTTTGACAACAATTCTTTAAAGATTACTTTCAGTTTATTTTCAAATATAATGTCATAACTAGAATCTTCCAAATGATGTCCTAAGCAGCACAACGGAACATTCACATCAGTCATCATCAAAAGCACCCTTTATTCATGGGACATAGAGTAGAACAGACACTGCAGACATCAGATGACTATGCCCTGGTTATCACTGCATGTCTCCCAAAATACAGCCAGCTCTACCAATCATTTTATCAATCAATACTGAGAGTTATGACACCAACTTGACTAGAAGTTAAAAATCAATAGGCAGAATAGACAAAAAAGCTCCCTCCTACTGACATTCCATGCCTTAACAAAATCCAGAAGAACATATTAGATCCCAGGACGCTCATTAGCAAAGATTTTTCATGTAGAAATGGACCCAAAACCCTTAATCATAACACTGCACTACTTGTCAGACTGAACTATGACACCAAAAAGGCAAAGAATTGTACGTACATTTGAAACGGGACTAACTTGTGCCTGGGCTACAACAAACATATCAACCCTTTCAAAACAGCTTTTCCGGGTAAGAACAGAAGGTTCACACTAATAGTCCAGTGGCCTGTCCCTGGCAGGGGTGGAAGACTGGTGCAGGTACAAAGGTACTGGCAGGGCAGCCTCTGGGAGGAGAGACGCAGCCACCTCTGGCAGCCCCTGGCTCTGTCCCCTTCACACCCTCATTTCAAGTACTTATATACAGTGCTGAGCACTCCCTGAGCCTTGTCTTCTCTAGGCTGAACAGTTCCATCACTTGGCCTTTTCTTCACAGGGATGCTCCACCCTCTTCAGCAGGCTGCTGGTCCTCCACGTAACTCTCTCCAGTCTAGGTCTCTGTCCTCCCAGCCATCCCAGCACTGGACAGACACAACCCTCCAGGTGTAGCCTAATCAGTGCTGAGTAGAGGCCAAGAATGACTTTCTCTGCCTGTTGGCAACATTCGATTCTCCTCTGTGCTTCCCAACAGAAGTAACTCTTTTTAACGTGCTACTCTAAGTTACACTTTAGCTGTCAATGTAGGAGATTCTGTGCAAAATACACATCAGTGCAGGGAAAAAAAAAACCAGGACAAATCTTCCTGAGAACTCTTCTTTATGGACATGAAATCCTCACAACTGCATTGAAGATTAGCATGTCACCAGCTTTTGGATGCAGGCATCAAGCAAAGCACAGAGATGCTTATTTTTATACCTACTGTATCTTCCTTTGTACCATTCCCAGCAACAGTGAAGGACAAGCTAAAAATACGCACCGTTTTAACACTGATAACGAAATCCCACAAACATGCACCAAAAGGAAAAAATAATACATAAAAATTAAAGTCAAACTTACCCTTTACTTTTAGATATCAGTCCAAGAGACTGACAGAGCCGGTGAACAAACTTTCTTTCAGTTCTAGTGAAAGAAGATGGAAATTCCATTTCTAGAAAGATAATTTTAAAAAATAAAAATAAACACTCAACAGGCAGTGTCTCTGACGTATGACCTCGGCGATACGAGTTTCCCAATCCCCAAACCCCCCACGCTTGCCGTGAACGCCAGGGCTGGTGGCAGCGCTGTCCCCTCGCAGCCGTCCGGGACACGGCCCCGTTTCGAGCCGCCGCCGCGCTGGGGCAGAGCCCGCGGGCACCCGAGATGCACCCGCCGGCAGAGCCCGCGGGCCCGGCTGCCCTACGCACCCGTGTCCTCGCCGTAGCGGAACCGCTCCAGAGCCAGATTCACCGCGATCTCCACTTCCTCGTCCACACGGATATCCCTCAGACCTTTGCCGCCTCGGCCTCGGCCCGGCGCGGCGGGGGCGCCCGAGCCGCCTGTGCCCCCATCGGGCGGTCGCGGGGGGACGTTCCTCGGCCGCGACATGGCTCCGCGACAGCGCCGGGGCTCCGCCACAAGCCGGGAACCACAGGAGCGGCCCCCGGGCTAGCGGAGAGCCCCAGGGAAGCTGCAGGGCCGGGCCGGCGCGGCGCCGTGACGTGACGTGCTGCCCAGCGCCGGCCGGGAGCGGGCGGAGCCGACAGCCGGAGCCGGGGCTGCGCAGGCGGGGCTGCCTTGCAAGCGGAAGGAAGCGCTTGGAGTGTTTTTGTCCCCGGTAGAGTGTTACACTGTGTATTGTGGAAGCGGTGTTGCGCGGTAGAGTCGGCTGTGGCTAAAGAGCCAGTGCTAATGCCTGTCACATCACTAATCATGCGATTTAATTAAATGACGTTAAATGTAGATGGCAATATTATCGCAGTTCTCAGCCGCTGTTTTCCATTTTTATTTCTCGCCGCTTTTGTTATGTCTTGGCAAAGTGTGTCTGTGACATCCCTTGTTCTGTACCAAAGTCTGTGGTGAGGACTGGGAGATTGTTAAAGTCAGTTGTAAAAGTTGAGAGCTTTCGAGCCAACATTTCTACAGTTTTATAGTGGGCTAGTTTCTGGATTTTACGTGAATATAGAGAAAAAAGATAAAAGTCCCTGACACGTGCACTGGTGTCTTTGTTCAGTGAACAAAAAATTTACAGCAAACATCACCTCCCCAACCAAATGGGTCGTGACGTGGTCAGATAGGGAAGTTTTCTTAACAGTTTAGCAACCCACATGGGACCCTAGGCCACCACCTTCAGAGCCCCTCTTCTTCAAACAGCCAACTGTTGTGGAGTTCATGGGAAACTGTGAGTTCACCTGAGATCTTTGAAGCAAGGAGTATCCAAAGGATCAATGTTAAATTCCCAGAGTATATTCAACATAAACTCATAAGCGTCTCAAATTATTTTTATTAAATTCCATAAACTATTTCAGACTTTCAGGCACTGCAGCATTACATACATAGTTGGGGAAATTAGTGTGTTGAGTATGGGTGCACAGCCTGATCAGCAAAAGGCACACATAAAGGGGTTTTTAGAGTCTCTCCCAAGTTGATTAGGGGACTGAGGCCCCCTGTAAAGTGTACAGGGGATGTTGAGGTCTCTTTTCAGGCATGCAGGGAGCTTTGGTCCTTTGTAAAGCATGCAGAGGGTTTGCAGTCTGACACAAACCATGGACGGACACAGGCAATAGTTATCCAAGTACAAAAAAATACAGCTAGCTCCAGGAATTTATGCCGCCACAAAAAGAATCACAAATGGCTGTCCAACTTGACATGAGTTTTCAAGTATCAGACTGAGCTCACAGTTAGGAGGGTGACTATGAACTGACTTCCTTTTTCAGGGACTGCAAAGAGACCCTATGAACATGCCATCTGTGGCTGGGTGGTAGTAGACCAGCTGTCAGGCTGGGCAGAAGCCTTTCCAGCAAGACTTATTCAGGAAGAATAATAAAAAAATTTCATAAAGAAATCAGTGCTCATGTTACAACAAATATAAATATAAGAGTTGTTAGATAGAGATGAATGCTTGACCCAGAGTAGAGAAAAGGATCAACCTCTTGATTAGTAATTGACTTTTGAGAATCCTTTGTGGTTTCATATTGATAAATATTTCTGTCCTATGACATTCTCGTTAGCCTTAATTCTATTAAGTTTGTTACTTGTTATAGTGTTGTATGTAAGAGCATGGTTAAATGCCTTTTTTTTTACTGTTAGTGTATTAACAGGTATGCTCAATTAAAACACAGGTAGGAGCGTTGAGATTTACAGTCAGTAGGGATAGCTCAGTGTGCAGCTGCAAATTGGGCTCTGAGTGGCATGAGCCCAAACAAAGCGATTGAAGCTAGCACCTATATTTGCATTTTAAAAGTTTCCTTAAAAGGGGTGAAGAAAAGTGATCTGAGAGTTGTCCTGTGGGTGGGGATTGACCAGAAGCCATCTAGTATTTCCTGCCCATTTAGATGGACCTGAGAGCTCCTGGGATCAGTTATGCAGGGACTTCCAGAAACGTGACCAGGCATTGTGCCACAGAGAAGGCCAGTCATTTTCCAAGAGAGTAGGTCGCTTCCTCCATGTGTCACGTAGCTGCCTGAATCTGGAGTTGGGATTTCTCTCTGAAGGTCTTAGAATGTGCACGGTTTGAGTTGCAAGGTTTGAGATGGAGGGTAAAAAGTTATTTGTGCCTTGAAGGGCTGGAATAGAGAGGAACCGAGACAAGATCAGAGCCCAGACCTTTGGGGACCCAAGGAATCCCTCTTGTCAGGGCAGCCCCATCTTTTCCCACCCCACCCAATCCCAGCTCTTCCCATGGCCAGAAGGGAGCTGGAACTAAGACGATTAGCCCTAAGGCACTTGCTGGGAATACCTCAAAATGTCCCTTAAATCTCTAGTGTGGACAGAGCGGAGACCCACCCAGGATCCTTCATGCATTCATGCCTGTCCCTTCTGATATCCCACTGCCCTCATTCACCCTCGCAGGTGACCTAGAGCAATGCCTACTGCCTGCTCAAGTGGCAGATTCTGAGCACTAGGGATACCAAGGCTGTCATCACCCCAGCACCACAGCTTCCCAACACCAGTGCTTCCAGCCTGGCCATGTCCTCTTCCCCTTGGCAGGGCTGAGCTGTGTATAAACTGCAAGGGCAAGGGTGGGAGAGGGCAGCAGGAAGTCCTGAGGCATAGTCAGGGTACAGAGCCACTGGGCTGAGACCTGCTGCTGGGGCTAGGAGCCAGCTGCAGTAGGGTGGTGAGGGACCCTGAGGGTTTTGGCTCACCAGTGAGCCTAACAGCTGCCTCTCTTATGGACTTCTGTGGGCTCTGCAGGTACGTCACAGACTGGCGCAGGTACGCGTCTGCTCTGTCGATCTCCTCTTCCAGCTGAAGAGAGCACAAGGGAGCAGAAGGAAGGATTGGCACTGACTCTTTCCCTTGAATGGACAGCCCCTGCATCCAGGATTGGCATCCTTGCATGGCCACCCATGATGGCCAGCCAAGAGCTGGCTAGTGCCAGGGTTTGGAGGGAACAGAGAGATGGTTACTACACAGGGAGCCTCAGGGCTGTCCTGATGCCAAAGCGCAGCTGGATTGGGGCTCTGTTGGCAGCCTGACTCGGGGAGGGACTGGAGCCTGGAGAAGAGCCTACAGGGCTTACACTAGAGGGGAGTAGTGTGTGGGGAGCAGTGTGTGGGGCGCAGGCTGTTGGTGATGAGCACAGCAGTAGGCAGGGGCCACAGCTGCCAGTCCCACACAATGTGTATTGGGGGCAAAGGGCTTGTTCAGATGGATTCTGGGGCTATGAGGCCATCCTTACCAGCCATTCGGCAAACTTCCACCGCTCTTCTGTCTCCAGCAGCTGCACAAGATTCCACATCTTCAGGAATATTGTTGCTCGAAGCAGGGTTTCCCAAGAGGCCTGCAGAGCAGCAGAGAATGGGAAATGGCACAGCATGCCAGGACATAGGGCCAGCCAAAGGCAGGAGTGCTGCATTCTTTGAGGCACAGAGGAGAAGGCAGCTGAGCCTGCTCACAGGGGTCACCAGTAGCTCAGAATCTTCACCTGTGCCACAAACTGGTTCTCATCATACATGTGATAGAAGAGCGGGAGCAGGCTCTGGTGCACACAGTCATGCAGGGACATATCTGTGTCTTCCTCTGCCAACTCCAACACCACTTTAAAGAGGCGCATGGAGAGCAGCTGCACATGACTGGAGTCCTTGTGAAAAGGAGGAGAGAAGAAGCTCAGCCCTGACTGCTCCAGGCCTGCCTGGGCATGGAAATGAAAATCCACAAGGGCACAGTTTCCTAGCAGCACCTGTGGTAGGGACCACAGAACCTTACATGGTCAAAGAGAGGCTGGAATGCCTCAGCCAGCTGCAGAGCAAGGGAGCTGGCAATTGGCACATCCGTGTGCAGGAGCATCTCACTAAGCACAGAGAGAGTCAGCCACACCACCTCTCTGTCTCCATCCTTCAGTATCTCTGTGAAGCTTTCAGTCAGAATTTGCATGCTTCCAGCCTGTGTGGAACACAATGCAAGGTTGTGAAGCCATGAAAGGCAGCATCACCAGAATCACTGTAGCAGTTCAATTCCATGTTGCTGCCTCAGAGCCTAAAGGCAAAGACTTGTTCCAATGGTCTCTGGTAGATGCATGGGGAGTCAGGAGAGGTGGGAGCAGCAGCCCATCTTCTGAAGCTCATCCAAGTGCAAGCTACTCTGTTACCCAAGCACACACTTCTCACCATAGAGGGTCTCTTGGAGAGCACCACGAGGCATCTGAGCACCAGGAGACGCATCAATCTGCACTCCCGCAACAGGTAGATTTGGGCAAGCTGTCTGATACGTTCACCCCATTGTTTTATGTTAAGGCAAGGCAGGAGCTGAAACACACAGATCAGTCAGAGGGAAGCACAGCTGATATGACACCATCACTGCACAGCGCTAGGTACGGACAGCAATGAGGGGATGGGCAAGATCCAAGGCAGCAGAGCCAAAAATAGTAGAGGCTGCGGAGCACGCCCATGCTTGCACTGCCCTGCGCAGATTCCTCACCTGCTCCATTGTGTCCCCCAGCTCTTGGCAGCATCCACTATCTTGGACTTGAAAATGCATGATGGGAAAGCAGGAGCTCCCACAGGACAGCTCCATAAGTGTGAACAAGTGTCAACCCAGCATCAAGGGACAAAGGGAACACAGCAAAGCCCAACTTCTGCTCCTCCTCCACTAACTAGACTGTCCCGCAGCTGCATCTCCAAGAGAGCAGAGTGGTGGGACACAGCTTGACAAGGCAGTGCTCTCCATCAGGCTCACCTCAACAAGGAAGGCCATGGCAGGGATCTCCCAGCGTGCCTCCTCTCTGCGGAGCATCCTGAACAGGTAGCGTGCAATTCGGTAACACAGGGGCTGTGATATCCYRAGCATTGCTCTGGCAAGGGAAAATAGTCATCATTGACTCTGAGCAGGGCAGGCAAACCCCTCCTGGGACTGACTCAAAGTGGCCTCATCTTTCACCACTACCTCTTGCAAAGGAGAAGGGTGGAGCCAAACACCMGCAGCCTCACTTCAGGAATGAGGAGGCTGAAAAAACACCCATCCTGCCTYCAGAGCAGTCCTGTCCCCCAGGCTGTCATTGGCCCTCAMTGCAACCTCCCTGTTCCCAGCAGGCTGTACTCAGTGAGGCTGCCKACAGACAGACCTCCTGCTCTAGAGASGTCTGCACAGGCCTCTTGGGAAGGGATGCTGGCTTTGGYGTGTGGCTGCTCCAGTGCACACAGCCYTCCAASGCTCTTYCACKCTCCTGTACCATCCTTCAGGACAAATCCCTCTCACCCATGATTAAAGGCATTATGTAGATGCTGTGRAGAAATAATGGTGAAGYGGGAAGAATGGGGCTCTCACCTGGCCAGAAGACTCATTGCATAGTGGTGGGTGTCAGTGTTGAGGAGTGTGTCCCAGCCACATTCACGTTCAACTTCAGACACCACTTCCTCATACCCAAGGTTAGAGAGCAGTGCTTTTACAGTCAGTAATGCAAATCTGTGCACAGAGCAAAGCCCTGGTCATGCCAGCAAGCCTGGCCTCAGCTCCAAGGGCATGGGGGAGATGGGAGGACCAGAAAGGAGCACCTGTTGGGGTGGGTGGGAAGGSARYGCTCCTGYTSRCATCGCTTCCAGAAGGCATTGACCTGCTCTGGCATGTGCTCTGTGCTGGAGAAAACTTGGAAGAGCAGGGCCATGAAGAGTTGTGGGAAATACATAATCAATACCTCTGGGTGCTGGGGCAGATGAATGATCTCCCACAGTGCT
>NW_026623460.1:11122-28155 GCF_030028575.1 Malurus melanocephalus
CTGAGGCCCCCAGCCAAGTGCGTCCTGTACCTGTCACATGATGGGGAACACCGCAGGAGGGTCACCACTACATCATGTGGCTGTGCAAGGGTCATTTCYTGCAGGGTCTTGTCTAATCTGTGCTCAACAGACACATTTGTGATGAATGAGAGCCATTGGTACGTGTCCCTCACAATGGCTGGCACCTGAAAGAGACATGGCAGGGAATTGGAGTGCCACTAGRGCGACCTATCTCCCCACCTTCCCCCAAGAATTGTTTTCCTTTGCAACACATTGTTCTGGCCTTAAAAGGCATTTTCCAGGCTTAGTATGGAGCTTTAATTCCATTAAATCATTACCAGGCGCTTTTTACTTCTCCACTTCCTTTCCAACAGATGCTCGAGCTTCCTTTCTTGTAGGAATATGTTGGCTTGATTCAGAGTTTCCCAAGAGGCCTGTAAAGCAGCAGATCCCAGGAGATTTAACCACTGCTGAAAGCAAAGAAACTGTATCCCCTTCACCGGGGCAAGGCTCAGGGCCTTTCCTGGCGCTTTGTGGGAAGACGCAGCCACTGGGTAACTTGTCCATTAGTGGATTTGGTGCCTGGGCAGACTGAGGGGTTGATCCCCATCTCAGGTACCTCACACTGCCAGGACAGCYGAAGAGAGGTACTCCAAAACTGCTGTTCTGTAGCTAAGGTCGGGAGGATGCAGGGGCACTTGGCTCCACAAGGCATCAGCACAGGAGGCAGCCAAGTCACCTCCAAAYTGGACACCAGCATTTTAAAAGTTCTAACCTCTGCCACAGACTGGCTGTTGTCATGCAAGTGGCGGAACAGTGGGAACAGGCTCTGGTGTACACTTCCCTCTAGGAGCCTTTTTCCCTCTTCCTCTACCAACTCCAAAACCTCTTTAAAGAGGCGCATGGAGAGCAGCTGCACACGGCTGGCATGCTAGAGAAAAGAGAGAGAGCAGGAACCTCAGCCCTGACTGCTCCAGGCCTGCCTGGGCATGGAAATGAAAATCCACAAGGGCACAGTTTCCTAGCAGCACCTGTGGTRGGGACCACAGAACCTTACATGGTCAAAGAGAGGCTGGAATGCCTCAGCCAGCTGCAGAGCAAGGGAGCTGGCAATTGGCACATCCGTGTGCAGGAGCATCTCACTAAGCACAGAGAGAGTCAGCCACACCACCTCTCTGTCTCCATCCTTCAGTATCTCTGTGAAGCTTTCAGTCAGAATTTGCATGCTTCCAGCCTGTGTGGAACACAATGCAAGGTTGTGAAGCCATGAAAGGCAGCATCACCAGAATCACTGTAGCAGTTCAATTCCATGTTGCTGCCTCAGAGCCTAAAGGCAAAGACTTGTTCCAATGGTCTCTGGTAGATGCATGGGGAGTCAGGAGAGGTGGGAGCAGCAGCCCATCTTCTGAAGCTCATCCAAGTGCAAGCTACTCTGTTACCCAAGCACACACTTCTCACCATAGAGGGTCTCTTGGAGAGCACCACGAGGCATCTGAGCACCAGGAGACGCATCAATCTGCACTCCCGCAACAGGTAGATTTGGGCAAGCTGTCTGATACGTTCACCCCATTGTTTTATGTTAAGGCAAGGCAGGAGCTGAAACACACAGATCAGTCAGAGGGAAGCACAGCTGATATGACACCATCACTGCACAGCGCTAGGTACGGACAGCAATGAGGGGATGGGCAAGATCCAAGGCAGCAGAGCCAAAAATAGTAGAGGCTGCGGAGCACGCCCATGCTTGCACTGCCCTGCGCAGATTCCTCACCTGCTCCATTGTGTCCCCCAGCTCTTGGCAGCATCCACTATCTTGGACTTGAAAATGCATGATGGGAAAGCAGGAGCTCCCACAGGACAGCTCCATAAGTGTGAACAAGTGTCAACCCAGCATCAAGGGACAAAGGGAACACAGCAAAGCCCAACTTCTGCTCCTCCTCCACTAACTAGACTGTCCCGCAGCTGCATCTCCAAGAGAGCAGAGTGGTGGGACACAGCTTGACAAGGCAGTGCTCTCCATCAGGCTCACCTCAACAAGGAAGGCCATGGCAGGGATCTCCCAGCGTGCCTCCTCTCTGCGGAGCATCCTGAACAGGTAGCGTGCAATTCGGTAACACAGGGGCTGTGATATCCTGAGCATTGCTCTGGCAAGGGAAAATAGTCATCATTGACTCTGAGCAGGGCAGGCAAACCCCTCCTGGGACTGACTCAAAGTGGCCTCATCTTTCACCACTACCTCTTGCAAAGGAGAAGGGTGGAGCCAAACACCCGCAGCCTCACTTCAGGAATGAGGAGGCTGAAAAAACACCCATCCTGCCTTCAGAGCAGTCCTGTSCCCCAGGCTGTCATTGGCCCTCAATGCAACCTCCCTGTTCCCAGCAGGCTGTACTCAGTGAGGCTGCCKACAGACAGACCTCCTGCTCTAGAGAGGTCTGCACAGGCCTCTTGGGAAGGGATGCTGGCTTTGGCGTGTGGCTGCTCCAGTGCACACAGCCTTCCAACGCTCTTTCACGCTCCTGTACCATCCTTCAGGACAAATCCCTCTCACCCATGATTAAAGGCATTATGTAGATGCTGTGRAGAAATAATGGTGAAGTGGGAAGAATGGGGCTCTCACCTGGCCAGAAGACTCATTGCATAGTGGTGGGTGTCAGTGTTGAGGAGTGTGTCCCAGCCACATTCATGTTCAACTTCAGACACCACTTCCTCATACCCAAGACGACAGAGTAGTGCTTTTACAGTCAGTAATGCAAATCTGTGCACAGAGCAAAGCCCTGGTCATGCCAGCAAGCCTGGCCTCAGCTCCAAGGGCATGGGGGAGATGGGAGGACCAGAAAGGAGCACCTGTTGGGGTGGGTGGGAAGGCAATGCTCCTGTTCGCATCGCTTCCAGAAGGCATTGACCTGCTCTGGCATGTGCTCTGTGCTGGAGAAAACTTGGAAGAGCAGGGCCATGAAGAGTTGTGGGAAATACATAATCAATACCTCTGGGTGCTGGGGCAGATGAATGATCTCCCACAGTGCTCGAGTTGCCTGCAAAAAAAAAACAAAACCACAGGCAGGGCCCAGATGTGGGAGGATAAGGCTCAGGCCTGGCTCCATGCCAGGGCAGACGCAGGGGGAGCATCTGACCTGGGTGCCTCTGGACCTGCCACTAACCCAGGACACCGTGTGAAGAAGGAGATGCAGTGGTGTGGGAGAAATGGTGGAAATGCCAGAGAGGAAGCCCTTGAGGATTTGATTTGGTCTTTCTAGAAACTCACAGCCAGGGAAAAGACATCTGAGCAGTCCTCATCACAGGTGGATGTGCGGTGCAGTGGCCAGTCCTCCAGCACACAGAGGAGCTGTGGCACCACTTTCTCTGCAGTTCTGCTTGAGGAGACAATTGCCTTCCACATGGTCAGAGCAGTTCTGCAGTCCCAGAACTCTGTGTTAGTGAGATCTTGGCTACAACACCATGGCCTGGGCAGCGGCAGGGCCCCAGCTGGTCACAGCTCTGCCTCTGCCCACTGCCCCTCTCCACTGCACTCAGCCAGACTGCGCCTACAGATAGCAGGTGGCCAGGTGATGGTGCCTTGAGGGTAGGACAGGACCATGGCAGCAGGCTCTCATGCCAACATGCCGTGACTGGGAAACAGAGGGGTCAGAGGGGCCTGAAAATCTTCCTCTTTCTGTCATTGCACATGGGGCAAAGCCTACAGGCTGATGGCTTCTAAGGCTGGTAAATCCTGAGGCCCCCAGCCAAGTGCGTCCTGTACCTGTCACATGATGGGGAACACCGCAGGAGGGTCACCACTACATCATGTGGCTGTGCAAGGGTCATTTCYTGCAGGGTCTTGTCTAATCTGTGCTCAACAGACACATTTGTGATGAATGAGAGCCATTGGTACGTGTCCCTCACACTGTACCTGTCACATGATGGGGAACACCGCAGGAGGGTCACCACTACATCATGTGGCTGTGCAAGGGTCATTTCCTGCAGGGTATTGTCCATTCCCTGCTCAACAGACACGTCCGTGATTAATGAGAGCCTTTTGTAAATGTCCCTCACAATGGTTGGCACCTGGAAGAGATACAGCAGAGAATTGGAGTTCCACTAGAKCAAACCATTTCCCCATGTTTCCCCAGGAAGCGCTTGCTTTCTTGCAMACTGTGGTAGCCTAAAAGTCTGGATGCTCAGCAGACCTAGCTTGAGGAGGAACATATATGCTGGTGAGTCAAGCCCTTGCTATGGGTAATTTACCTGCTTCTGTATAGTTTTACCACTTCCCACGATCTCATCCGGAATGGCAGCAGAATCTTCTGATTTATCAGAGTCACCATTTGCCATGCCCTCAGGGGCCATGATGGTATTGTCCTCATGATCAATATGCTTATGGAAGTGCGGAAACATCTATGAGCAGGGAAAAGAGAGATGTCACATSCAGTGCTCTGCAGCAGTGCTTGGCTGAGCAACATCAGGTCCATCCCTGCTAGGGAAGTCTGAATGTACCTGTGCATTTCTGTGGAAGTGACAGTAGGTGTGCTTCTCCTCTTCTTGCAGTTTCTCAACTGGATTTGTCAAAAAGTCATATGAGGGAGTGCAGGAGAGGCTGCAGAACACAGCCAAGCCCTGCACTCTCCAAGGYCAGCTCTCAGCCCTGGGCTAGTGGGGATACACCAATCTCTGTCTCTCTGGCTGCAGCTTTGGGCTGAGGGTGTCCAATGAATGGAGAATGGCTGCTGGGGGAATCAGCTCCATTCCCTTTGCACCTTCTTTCCCGGGGATATCCACAGTGGATGGGATGGCCCAGCTCAGGCACTTACCTGCCTGCAGCAGCTGGACTCGCTCCACTTCTTCAGCATGCTGTGCTGGAGCAACCCCAGGGCTTTTATCATCCTCCTCCTCCCCCTCCTCCCCCTCCTCCCCTTCCCTCCCCTTCATTAAGGTCAATCTGGACATGCTTGGGGTTCTTTCCGCTGGGGATTCTCTCCGTTTCATCCTGCTGGAGCTTGGACTTTGAGTGCTTCAGCCACAGGGATGTGAGATGTCTTGGAAAAGTGCTGAAGATATGGGTCAGCAAGGCATGAGGTGGTTATGCAGGGCCTCCTTACAGCCCCGCTCTGTCCCTTCCTGTCCTTTTGTGTCCTCCAGGGTTATGTGGGCAGATGCTTTGGCACCAGATACAGATCACAAAGTGCCCATATTGTAGTGAGTCACAAAGGGCTCTATGACATATCACATCCAAATGTCAGATACAGGGGTCTATGTCATGTGTATTGCAATTGACAGTGCCCATACCACAGTTGCCATGAACACATGTTTATTGWTGGAGAGATCATGTTCATATGGAAGAATTCAGAACTATGGGTATATGTTGGTTTGAGGATGTTTCTAGCCATGTTTTTTAGCTGGATTCTCTGTCTGATCCTTTCTCAAGCCACTGTCTTCATCTTTGTCTTGGGGTGGTTTCAGAATGATACTCTATACCTGATYGTCTGTTTTATGGCCAGAAATCAGTTCTGKAGCTTTAAGGAGAGTCCAGGGGAGAGGTGGGAGCCGGGGGAACTTTGGCACAGGYTTGAGAGAGCTGGCGGTGGTAGAGATCGTTTTGACCAAACAATTAGGAGGCCAGACGTGGTAAAATGTACAATAGTGGTGTGGCTAAAACTTGCATGACTTGGGCAACAAGAATATGCCTCTGCTTTAGCAACGATGAAGTGGAATGAGGGGGATGAAATTGTGATTACTATGSTAAGGAAGCTCYAGGCATATGCAGATACTGTGCATGGTCCAACACATGCAAGAATCTCAGCTGCGGAAACATTAATTCCAGAGCACTTTCTCCTAAATTTGTCTCAAAACTGAGACAATCCTCCAGGATTCTCACCTCTCAATGAGTCAGGCTATAACCTCCCCACAGGCCTCTCATCCTACAGTCCAAAGAGAGAGACAGACAAAACATACCACATCAAAGTCACCTTGTTTGTACACAATCAAAGGACAACACAAGCACAACCCAGAAGACCTTTACCTCAGCAMGGCATCAACTCTGGTGACAATGCCAAGAGTGCGGATACTAGTGCCTCTGCTCCACTCTACGCCACACTCTACCACAGTCATGATCTGACCAGTGTCTTTAGAGTGCTGGTGCCTCCAAAGTGCAATGTTACTGAGTTCCAATGCCTACTACAGGTCATCATTCTTCAAGTGCCAGTAGCAATGATCAATCAACGATAAGAATGAATGATAAATGTGCATTAATAACCAACATCACAAGACAATAGTAGCAATAGACAAACAGGGATGGAAGTACCATCTCAGGATTGTATGGGGAYATCTAACATGTGGACAGGAGGCGGATGAGGGATGTTAATTGTGTATGTCTGTTTTCTGGGCACAGTGATGTCACAGGTGCGATTTAAGGGGTTTTTACCATGGAGTCTGATTTGATTATCTGCTCATAATGYAGTAGATAATAATCCAAATTAAAATAATCACAATTATAATCATTAACCAAGTCTGAAAGAGTCTAGTAAGCCACCAACAAGGAAAACCCAAGCAGATTGAGAAATGTCCCTAGTCAGTTAGTCACCAATGCAGCAGCAATCTCCCTAGTGTCTCTAGCCATCTTCTTCATTTTGTTYATCTCTTCATTGTAGTGGCYCTGAAACACTTGGGATGTGGACACAACAATCACCTACTGATAAAACCATCTTTCCACATACACCTTTCTCTTCTAATAKGGTTAAATCCAATAAAACCCTGTTTTGAATAGTCATTTTGCTGGTTCCTTGTAATTCGTGGGTCAGGAAGCATGGTTTGGAGAGTCTCAGTGGGAGCATTAAATTGCGGAGTCCTTAACCAAGACAGCCTTCCTTGGTTAGGAAGGAACCATTGAGGTTCCTCCTCAATGGGAGGCATGAAAGGTTGAGATAATAACAGACCTGTCTASAGCAGGTTTGAAACAATTTTGATCTAAGCATTTCTATTATGCAGGGAGCCACTGTTCACTAGGTGTTCAGGTGGGTGTGGTACCTGATCCTGTATATATTCCCAAAGATCTTTTCAGAGTAGTGAGAGGGATCAGGATTATTTGTTGCTGCATTCCATGACATGAGTTTATGACATGATAACATCAAGGGCAGTGGGAGTCAGTGTATTCAATGTTGCTTTCCTAACCTGGTCTTGGGTACTACTTCAGGGGATTCATTAATAATAACATACAGTCTGTGAAGGGAACAGGGCAGGATGATTTTCCCCAGCTTTTCACCCCCTTTTCCTCTTTTCAGGTTTGTTACAACAGCTTTTGAGAATTTTGAATTCCCTTTGTATGTTAAGGAAAGCATGGTCTTGGTGCTAAGTTTACCTGCTCTCCTCAGTGTAGTCCACATCATGTTTAGAATTATGAAAGGTTTTCAGGAAGGCCTTTCAGATACCTGCCTTGAGGGTGGATAGCCATGAGTGGCATGGAATGTGGGAGAAAATAGGCCATATTTGAAGGACTTCTCTCCTCCAATGGTTTGGAAGTTCACCCCATAGCAACCATAGGACATTGACAAAGTGACAGATTATTTGCAAGGAGAATGTTGTGACAGCTCTGGGGAGGAGCAACTTATTCCAATGTGTTGGGTCCTGGCTACTCTTTACTGGATGTACTTCATTATTAGACAGCACTCTCATGTGGAAGAGGAGCAAAGCAGACCAACAGGCACTGTGGCCAAACTGCAGCTGAACCAGAGGAGCAACTCAGGCTGGTCACAGTCTGAGAACAGAAGAAATCCAAGACCATTTTGCGTAGAGATGGATGAAGAAAAAGTAGGGCTCTCACAAGAGGATCAAGAGTCAGGGCCAGAGATAATAACCCAATCCCTATCCTTGAGTGAGCTGTGAGGTGAGCCCCTGGTGACCTGGATGCTCCAATGCTGCAATAATATGGCCCATGATATGAAACCAGATAGTAATGAAGCCAAGCAACTGGGATCCCTATCCCAGGAAGGGGACAAGGGGATTTGAAATAGGACTGAAACAGTCAGTTCCTGGAGGTGACTCCTGTCAAACATGAGGAAAAGGTATTCTCTCAAGRATGATCTAATAGTATACCCAAGCAGGTGGAATACCATGCAGAAAGGTRTCTGGCACCTGAGATAATTAGCTGTGCTGGAGGTAATCTATGAGGTTTCAAATAACAAGCAACCCCCTGTAGATCCATATGAGGTCCAGTGTACACAATTTTGGTTTAGTGCTCCTCAGAGACTCTTCAAACTACATTGCTGCTTGCTCCCTTCCTGTCCCCCTTTCCCCTTCCCTTTCAGATGCTGGGGAGGAGAACTGGAAGCACAAAAGGTAAAGATCACTTGTTGATATACGAACATTTTACTTGAAACAGCAATGAGATGAGGAAGCAAACAGTAGCAGCAACAATATTAATAACAAGTATACAAAAGAAAGAGTGATTCACACSCAAAATGCTCACCACAGAGCCCAACCTGACCACTCCAATCACTTTCTGTACCTTGGAACAAGCACCACGCATACTTGACCAAAAGGAATGCCTCCTCTTTAGAAGAAACTGCTTTCCTGCAACCCCAGAAAATGACATGATGTGGTATAGAATCATGGAGTCTTGGCTGGTGAGGTATTGCCAACACTGCGGTGTTGTGGCAGCATCAGTACCTATTGTTGTTCAACCGGCAGCAGTGCCACAGCAAAAGGGTCTTCTGAGAGGCTAGGCACAGTATTCAACTGTCTAATTTCTTTTGTCTCTATAGCAGCTGTTCCAAAAAGCCCAACTGGGCTTCTGGGTATTTGAAATACCCACTTCTGAGGTAAKCCATGCCTACAATAGAGGGACCTCTAGGCTACTCACTATGGGATGGTTTTGCCTCTCATTTCCAGTCAAGCTCACTTCAGTTTCCCGTACAGGCAGCTATTGGGATCCTTCCCATCACCCCAGGAATACAGAAAGATTGTGCCTTGTTGGAGGTTAGGATTTCTCCTTTTGTTCTCATTCTCTTGGGAAATTTTTCCCCATTTTGTTGCTAAGGGACAAGAACAACCATAACAACCGGGTACTTAAGAGAGATAAAAGAGGTTGCCAAGCTGGGGGGGGGGGGGCACCTTCTTCCTTACCTGGGGGTTTGCTCTGAGAAGAAAAATGGGGCTTGGGAAAAGTGCAGCGGGGACAGCTCCTGGCTGTTCTTGCCCTGTTGGCTTTGGAGGGGGACAGTGGACCCGCTGCCTGAGGGGGAGAGCTCGCTGCCGCCACAGGGCCTTCTGCCCTAGGTGAGCACTCGTGGGAGTTACCCTTACATTGGGACATTACTAAAACCGACCTCACCAAAGGGACCCTTCACCATATGCTCGGGTGCCTCAGGCAAAAATCCAAGGATTTCCGAGCCCTCTCCCCCTCCAAGGTGGGGGGGAACAAGGGCAAAGGCTCTTTCAAAAAGTGCTCCTCTCACTGCGAGCAACCGCTTCTGCACACTATGTATAGCGAAAGGCAGCACACAGTGGAAGCACCTTGCACCAAGTATTTCCACGAGAGTTCTTGTTTGCAAACACTCTAATTTGCTCTATCTCGCTTGCCTGCAAGCGCTCACGCGTGGGGAACAAGGGGAAAGGCTCCTTCAAAAAGTGTTGCTGTCACTGCGAGCAACCACTGTCCCCACAGCCGTGTTCAGGAGCCAAGAGGTCACTGCTCAGCTCCCCCCCATCCGGTGTTTCTCCCCCACTGCTCCGAAGTTTTCTTTGCTACACTGGAAAGTGTTTCTTTGCAACTTCTACGCTGCCGGGAGGCCGCGAACTTCCAGCTACAGCCAGCTGAGTTTCTGATAATCTCATCKACAGCCCCAGGAATCTGCTCGTCCCTGCCTGCCCAGCTTGCTACTCAAAGGTTCCTGCTACAGATCCTTTCTTCTATCCAGAGGGGACACCAGGATCGGCTCCCCATGCGAGTTGATAAAGCAAATCCTTTCTCCACCCATTTCTGCCGCGGGCGCTCACCATGGCGGCCTGAGGGCGGTGGAACCGGCGGGAACTCGCGGCACAGCGGCCTCTGCCGGCGCGGGGAACCATCGACCAGCCTTTGTTATACTTGCTTGACTTCGTTATATATACTAATAAAGAACTGTTAATCCTTTTCCCCGTATCTTTGCCGGAAAGCCCATAATAAAGCTCAAAGCTGTAATAATTCGGGAAAATAAGGAGTCATATTTGCCATTCCAAGGGAAGTTCTCGCCTTCCTTAACAAGCACTTGTCTTTCAAATCAAGACATGCCTCTACATATCTCGATGATATTAGGGTACGTCGTCTGCTGCTGTCAACTAAAGCCTCAAGCTCTTGTGTTTCTGATGTGCCATGCCACCAGACCCACACAGTCCAAGAGATCTGATTATTCCTTTCCTTGCCTTGGCTAAAGGCTGGTCCTGGTCACGGTACTCATTGCTCTTCCCTTGGAAACATGACCTGGGGATCTCTTCAAGAGGATTGGACATATCATTTTTCCTTCTATTCTGCCTTTGGCCTTGCCCATGGAAAACTGGAGCAGCGTTTATCTTGAAGGAGTTTCCTGTGGTAGTCATTCCACCTCTCAACTCACATACCCTTGCTGCTAGGGCAGAGGTGGGTTYCCTATCCCACCTCCTCGTGTCTTCTCCATGTTCATGCAGGTAAAACCACAAGTTACCTCATGKAGTGTACCTTTTTCTCCCCACCCATTGGGTGCCTACTCCTAATAGCAGAGACTCTGGTCTGTATTGCTGGCGCAGGGAAATTTTTCTTTTGTTTTTTTAAGTTTCTGGTGACCCTCTTTAATTTCCTTTTCTAAATACTGGAAATCCTTGATCAGTCTCTCCATGGATGAAACATAGGCCTATAAAAAGGTCAAGATATTTCTTCATATGTCCAGAATCTGCCAACCAAAATGCTCATCTTTTCCCTTCTTCCATGCCACCACTCCCAATGACTTTGCATATGACTCTAGTCCMTTCTGTACAAAATTCTGCCACATGTGTTGCATGTATTATATGATGCTGTCTGGATTATTAGGGAATTGCTTCTTATCTGAAAGGATTATCTCCAGTACAGTTGATAATTTCAGGTACCGGATACCTGCTCCAATGTGTTCCATCTGTCTTGGTGCACTGCARGGTCTTGTTGCAAAGGTGTCTTTCCCTCACACTTGACAAGAGTTGCCTCCAGAGGCTGAGAGTTTCCAGTTTTTCCCCAAACCCCTTGTCAATACTCACATCCAGGGATAGGGATCCTAGCTGCTTGGCTTCATTACCMCCACACAGTCAGCCATGATATCCCAACATTGGAGCAGCCTGGCAACTGAAATCTTTCCAGATATTGCACAGCTCATCTGGGGGTAGGGATCTCTGGATTATCTGTGGTCCTGTCTCTTCCACTGCTTAAGAGGGTGCTGCTTGCTCTTCATCACTCACTACACAAATTAATTTCCTCTTCCAAACAGGGGTGACTATTTGGTGTTTTATCCCAAAATAGAGTGTTCATCACCAAACCTCCCCCCAGGCAGCACTCAGTGTGGTCTCCAACAATGGCAATACAGTGAAAAGAGAGCTTTCACAGCTTAACATTTGCCCCTCCACAGACTGAAAAGAACAGAAAGTTATGATGAGGAATCGTGCTTCTGAAGTGCCAGCTCTGGGRGCCTGGCAGTGCTCGGGCTCTCCAGTGCAGTGGTGTAGTCCCAGTGCAGGGTGTCTCTCCAGTGAAGCAGCAGGGGTGGCAACAATGGAACTGTCCCAGACCCTCTCCTCCAGAGCCAGGCAAAACCTGCACATCTTGTCCTTTCAGCTTTGGTGTCTTCCTCTTCCTGGGACTGGTGTCTTCTGGCTGAAACTATGGCTCTAGTGATGACTGTGGAATTAAAAACAGAAATTCCATCCYCTTGTTTTTTCTGTATCCARGATACCTGAGTACAAAATCRCAAGCCTTAAGTGTAGTGTAAAGCAAGTGAGCTTATATAAATCATCCAGGCAGTATTAAAGTCTTTTTTGGTGTCCTTTTGGACTCAAGCAGAAGAATTATTATTTTGTCCATGAAGTGATAAAAGAAAATATTGAATGATCTTTGGTTTCATAGTATTTTTTTTTCCTTTTTTAAAAATTTTAAATTTTAATGTTGTTAAGGAGAATCTTGCTATGCTCTTTGGATCTTCGGGACCTCAGCCTGTGAAGGRCTTCTATGCAGAGAGAGATTCCTCTGTAAAACCATGCTGCACAAGAAGTTTCCTCAAACTTAATCCCAGGTAAGAAGAGATCRTATCTTTTTCCAGAGTTTGCTGAGACAGCTGCTCTAAACCTGACTTAAATTACCAGAAGGGAAGATCAGAGTAGTTAAGATGTGCCAGTCCCAGTGCTTCCTTGTTCTTTCAGTTAATATGTGACACTTGGCAATCTTCTAGTGTACTTACCAATATGCTTCCATAGATTTCCTTCTGTGGAAGAGGGTGTAAATAAGATTAGTAAATTAAGCCTGAAGTTCTAGAAGTTGTCTGAAGCTTTGATGGCAAAATTTTGAGCTGATGTCCATTGATGTGTCTGCTGGAGTGTGACAGTTCTATAGAGGCAACACTGAGGAATGAGGGGACTACTGACACAACAGGGAAAAATCCACCAAACTGATGAACTCTGTGTAAAAGTTCAAGCTTTTCTGCTCAAATCCCTGACAGTTTTTTACCAGACTGCTGCTATCTATGCTGAGCCACACAAGAAGAACAAGCAGTAGAACACATAAGGCCAAATTCACAATTCTGGTGATCTGGTAGCTAAAGGAAAGACCGAGATATCCCTGGGTTAGTGAGACCTAGGAGGGGACAAAGATCACTTTGGATTCCTTCTAGAGCAGAAGTTGGTGCAGCCTACAGACCTTGTAGGAACTTCTTTCCCTCCCAGTTGCTCATTCTAGAGCTGGTGATAGGGTTGGAAAAACTTGCTCGTTTCAAAGAGCAGTTTCTAGGTTGCAGATAATGATACAGTTTAATAATTCCATTCATAATGCCCATCAGGTTCAAACCCTAAATAAGGACTGAAGTCTCTTTGTCTGAAAAAAGAACAAGGACTGGAGTTCTTTTCCTAACGTGGGAGTGTCTCTATTGAGAGATTGAAGCTTTTGTGGGTGCCRTTAGCAGTGCTAGTGCTGTGACTTTATGGGTCCACTTATTCACTTTCTTGACCTGCAAGATCTGCTCCCATATTGGAAATATCCTCATTTTCCTGTGGATTGAGGTGATTTTCAAGAAAAGAGTCACTTGTTTATCTCTGTGTTGCACAAGTAGTTTTCTGTAGGCTCTTGGCAACTTTGAGGAGCTCAGGCCTTGTAGGGAGAAAATGAGGAGTATAACACAATCAGAACAGGCATTTCTGCAGATCCTGCCAGGGGTTTAGAATAATGAGCATTTGACAGTTGGTTTCCATAGTGGTGAATGCACAAGTAAATAAAGATCTTGGAGAACAGGAGCTCTTTGCTTTAATTGGTTTGGTAATGTTTTTTTCTTTTAAAGTTTTGAAACATTAGAAGAACTGCTACTTTTTAAAAGGGCAGGCCTTATATTCTGTGGTTGGAACCTGCTTTTCAGGCCATATTTCATGGTCTCTGATAGAAGTACAATTGCTCTGTGTGATAKGTACACAAGGATTGATATTTACTCAGTGTTCCCTTTATTTCTTCAATCTCCATCTGCTGGCTGATCTGCTTTTCAAGCAGGGGTGATTTGCCAAGGAAGCACAAGAAAATGTGCTGGCCATGATGTCACATGGTCTGGAACATCCCTTTGATCAATTGGGGTCAGCTGTCCCAGCTGTGTCTCCTCCCAACCTCCCGTTTGCAATTCAAATACACATACAGRGATGGGGGCTGGGAGGGGAGCCAACAACCTCTCTCTAAAACTCACAGTTTTATCCCTGTGCCAGGTACATCTCCTAGATATATAAAAGCAAAGCATGGAATTTGCCATTAACTGTTAAGAAGAARAAGGTGACCCTAGCAGTTGTTTTCACTGAACAGAGCTCAAGATGTGCACCTCAGCCTCTTCCCTGTATCCAGTATGAATTTCTGTATAAAAACTTAACGATCATCATCAATGTAGCTCATTCTGGGAATGGGTAAAGAAATACAGGCATCTGAAATTTTCTTCAAAATGTGAAAAAGAGTTTTGTTCTCTTCCATTTTGTCATGAGGATGATTTTTAAGGAGCAATGTATGATTAAAAGGCCATCCCCACCATCTAACTGTGGGGGAACAGGGCCCCACAGACCCCGATTCTGAAGCTCAGGCAATTATTGTGTATGACTGAGGCCTGGGAAAAGAAAAGGAGTGTTAACTGCCCACATGAAGGAGGAATGCTGTATCCTTGAGAAAAGCAGATTGGAATGCAGAATTGATAACGCAGGTGGCTTAAAATTATAAGCATTACTAATACTGTAGCTTTTGCAAACTCACCAATTATGTTCTGATTACTAATTAAACAGCTGTCTCTTGACCAATGTATGTTTGACACAAATGTGTACTCTGGTTGCTAAACTGGATAAAAGTGGCTTGTCCCACAATAAAGTCCTTCTTTCTTTCTGTTTTTTCACCCACTTTTTGTGTGTTTTGTATCTCTTCTTTTTTGTCGCTGCAGCGACATCTAACAATAAAGTGTAAGCTCTTAGGTGGTGGGGTGCTAATTTGGGAACTACCAATGTTCCTCCTGAAGRGCTGAGAATAATGTGCCTTTTGGTTGTGGTGAATTAAGGGCCTTACCASYCCCAAATAGGCAAAATGGAGAGCACCACAAAAGTGATAGTTTGGGCCCATTGAGATGWGCAAATGTTTATGCTTTTTAGAATTCCAGTGGAGGGCTGAGAAGTACATAACCCACAAGTACAAATGTGTGCATACAAATACTAAACTTTTCCTGATACGCATTTCCACAGCCACTCAGGCTTAATCCCCAAAAACAACCCTTTATTTGCAATTGAATTATGCCATTTTGTGTCAGTTCTGCTGAATGTGAACAGCCATATATTTTAAATTTTTGCAGTTTTGCATTAAATAACTCTGAAATGAGGTAGCCCCAGGGACAACAGACCAAGTGTCCAACTTTAATGTTTTGAACACAGGATAAGATTGATTACTGTTGGCRATAGCCACACAACGGACGTGGGGGGAAGGTATCAGGCACCAGCACTTTATTATTCCACAGCACAATCTTAATTTTTTTCCTGCTTATCACACGGATCACACAG
The DNA here is from genome assembly GCF_030028575.1 of Malurus melanocephalus. Taxonomy (NCBI): domain Eukaryota; kingdom Metazoa; phylum Chordata; class Aves; order Passeriformes; family Maluridae; genus Malurus; species Malurus melanocephalus. Next base: position 26,354 of record NW_026623460.1, read on the forward strand.
GTTCACTTTCCTTTTCCTAATTCGTCACAATTTAAAGTTCTTGCCAAGAGTTCTGCACATACCAGGAGCCAGCCTTAACCATGATGCATCTGCATGTATGAATTTTTCTCCCTCTTGCATTGCAAGCCAGGAAAGAGAAACGATCTCRAAAATGAAAGAAAATTACTTGAAAACACAGAAGATGCAGACTTTTTTTGAGGAGTAGGTGGCCTTTATTATGTATGTGGTGTGGGAGATAACTTCAGGCAATTAGACAGAAAATTTTGTGTCTGGCAAAGTGCATTCTGTAGACCCCACAAGGCTGTGAACTATGCCTTGAGATCACTCTCTCTGCTGACAACAGGSAGCCTGCACAAAAAAAAATAGGCTCACTTCTACATTAGCAGCATTAAAGAACATTATGCTACCGCTTATCTGTCACCAAGGGAAGTTCACAGTCCCTGTCAGAATCCCAGGAAAATGATACCTGTACGTGAAAATTCAGATCCCATTTCTAGGTGTCAGAAGCTGGGCTGCAGCATCATGTCATGGCAGGACTYCAGCCCTCAGCATCTTCAGCCACTAACAGCAAGTGCTGTCTAAGCAGAAACTTGCAGCTCTGCACAGCACCGAAGACAGTACCAACCAATGCTGCCACTTATTGATTCAGGATGTTCAGGCCCTGGACCGACAACACATGGAGGTTTGTTGTCCTTTAGTCTCTGGGGGAACAGAGCAAGCCTGAGGAGGTTCTGCTGCTGGTGTGATGCTCTGCAGACAGACAGCAGTGCGAGAGACAGGGAGTAACCTGTCATTTAGAGCCTTATTTCTCCTGAGCTCTATTCCCAGATGTCCTAAGGAGAAATAATAAATTTTGGGGAAAAAAATGGAAACCTGAGCCTTTAAAACAAACTTAAAATGGGTTAATGAGACCCATTAGATGGTACCATATATGAATGAGACATTGCACTCTGCAGACAGGAACAAGTAATCTCTGTCTGAAAATCTTCACTTTTATCTGTTTAAGACATGTTAAATTGAAAATTTGGAAATAGACAATGATCCCTTTACTACTGCTGATGTGGATGCTGAGGCTTAACAGAGGCTTCACAGAGCCTGTGTGACCGCGAGGGACAGAGCCGGGACAAGGTACAGCGCCAGGGGAGTGTGCAGCTCCGGCGCAGGCTGCAAGGAAGGGAATCTTCCAATGGAGTGCAGGATTGAGGGAGTTTTGGTTCTCAGTTCTGCCTTGAGCTGGCAAGGCACAGCGCTGTCCTCAAGCATGAGTGCCTCCTCTCCAAGTCTTCCCGGAATTCCTTTGGTGACAGGATCCAATCAGCCAGGCTGGAGGCATGCTCGAGATAGAGATGGTTTCCAAAACYAAAAGAAAATACCAACAAACCAGAAAGGAATTATTACTTCCCAAACTCARTTCTTAGGCTTAGGCAGGATTCCTCTGGATATGAAGGGCCAAGATCTCTCCTTAAATAATACAGCCTTGTGCTGGTCCTGTGTTGGTGACCRTCCATTACTGAGATGCTATTTGCAATGAGCAGACATGTAGTGTGTGAGAGAGTCCCAATGCTCTTTGCGATTAAAACTCCAGGGTCCTGAATTCTCATTTCTGGCTCTCAGCAAATATAGCTCAATCTTCCTGGCRTTTTTCTTATCCACCTGCAGTGCTGCGCTCAGGAGCTGTTCCTAGAGGGAGGTCTATAAGGCATCTGAAAGCTCTAAGCCCTACTTATAACCTGGGGCGTATCCACAGTGTTCCACAGAAAGTGTTATTCATTTTTAAACCCAGAAAATAATTACAAACCTAA
>NW_026623460.1:28298-30246 GCF_030028575.1 Malurus melanocephalus
TTTTTTTTTTTTTTTGTGAGTCGCCTTGGAGTTCTCTTTTGGACAGCAATTTTCCCCGTAATGTATGTATGTGGTTAATGTGCAATCAGAAATGGCAGCAGTTTCTGAAATACTGGTCAAAGCCCCTAGAAATGCTAAAGTATTTCCAGTGGTTTTGATTTATATTCACAGGAGCAAAATTGCTGTTGGTTTGCAAAATATCGTAAATGATGATAAGCGTGATAAACAAAGGTCATTTGAGAAGTCTGTGGATGCAGAGTGTTGTTAGCACTTTGTGGTTGATAGTTTAGAGTCCCCTTTTTCTGAGGTGACAAGGCATCCTGGCCCACGAGCAAGCAGAGAAAGAACCTCTTGTAATGTCTCTTACAAATAGATTTCAATGCTCTTGTAGGTGGCCATAAAACAAATTGATGTYCAGGAACAGAACTACAAGGACTTCTTGAAAGAAATCCAGGTCACAAGGGATYGAAAGAACCCCAATATTGTTACCTGCCTAGACAGGTAGTTCTGATAATATAATGGGAATGTTCATTTACATATTTGCCCAGCAAAGGTTTAAAAGCTCTTCATCAGGCAGAATGTTGATATTTCTATTAATATCAGTCCACTTTTGTATGATGCATGGGAGGAGACTGCATTTTGTCCGCATTAACGTTCCTGGTATAGACAGTTGGAAGATTGTTCTCAGAAACCCGGCTCTCTTACTATGCCAGCAGCCTGTACGTTCACTCACCACATGTTTTGTGGGTTTGGGGCTTGATTTTTTCCGAGTGTTTGTTGGAGGAGAAGTGCTGAGAAAGCATCAGAGAAATTACTTCCCTTGTGCTGTTCCCACTATTTTCCATTGTCTTGGATGCCAGTACACTAGGCTAGGAGACACATAATTTGCCAGGTTTGAAATGGATTTTCCTGTTTGTGACTGTATTTTATGCAGGTTTTCCAGAGAGAGTCTGCAGTGCTGCATACCCTCCTGCCCTGGACAAAAGCTTTGAAAACTGTGTCTCCTTATTCCTGGAGTTAATGGTGGAATTTGTGTATTAAGGTGATGAAGCAGCTGCTGGGGTTTGTCTGGTTCCAGGTTTATCTCTGGTGTTACAGAATTGCCTTTTTCCTCTGCTTGCCACCCAAGCCATCTTCTTTTCTGTGTATGTGCCTTCCTCATTTAGATGGCACGGATTGCAAGCATTGGATAGCCTAGGCAKAATGTCTCTTCATTTTATTCTCTCTTCATTTATGATTGCCCTGGAAACAAAACTCAACTGTTTTCTTTTTTTCCATATGGCAATTTARCTATGCACTTTCAGCTCCACACTGTTGTTTTCATCTTCCAGATTCCTTGTCAATGAGAAAACTCTGGCTGGTGTTGGAGTACATGGATGGAGGTTCTTTAGCTGTGGTGGTCTGCAAGATAAGGAAGGCTGTAGGACACATAACGACTTTCTGTCAGGAGGTAAAGGATCCTGCTTGTACTTTGGATGGCTTGGACAGGCTTGTCCTTTGAAACAYGTGCTAAGAACAGGAGTGATTTCATGTTCAGAGCCTTCTTTCTGTGTTGCTCTTAGCTTCAGAGAAGAAAGGGCATCTGGAGTGAACTGCCTGCCAGTGTCCCTGTCCTTACTTTAGTCTGTTCTTTACTCTTATCTACTATTGTTGAACTCTGTCTCTTTTTTTATTTTTATTTTCTGTTCTCTGCTTTTCCTCTCTTAAGTCTTTGCCCAGAACCTTTCTGCATTGCATTCTGTGCCTGCAGGCGCAAAGGGAGTAATGTCTGAGTTTTAAACTAACAGCAAAGCCCAACAGAGACTCATCTCTCACACTTCCCAGCTTCAAAGGATGGCATGGCACCCAACATGGTGCTTGCTGCTGAAAACTGACAAATGAGCTACTTCCAAGTCTGCTGTGGAGGCAGCCATATAATCCTTATCATTCAGCCTTCTGCCTAAAAGTG